>NC_142283.1:76611204-76911204 GCF_052056855.1 Sturnus vulgaris | reverse complement strand
GCAGGTCTGAGCCAAGGAGGTTAAAATGCACCAGCTCATCTTTTTCCTATTATTAGCTATTATTAATTAAACACTGGCAGAGCTGTGAAAACCAGCCATCAGAAATTCTGAGGGCCTGTTTCCAAGAGAGGTGAGCAACTTAGGCTCCTGATCAGTAATTTAATTAACAGGGAAGAAGTGAAACCAAAGGCAAAGGAATTGATTAGAAATTTTCTGCTATACAATCTGTACACAAGTCTTGTTTGAAGAATGCAGTGAGAATGAGATTTTCTGCTCCCAACCTGTAGAGATGTTTGTTTTGCTTTGGCAAGAATAACAACAGCAGAAGGTGCTAGTCTAGTATGGTGGTCAAGATTCATATTCTCTTTTTAATATATATTAATTACTTCAGGAAAAGTGTTCTAATATCCAGATCCCGCTTGAAACTTTCATTTGTTGATTCTTTCTCAAATTGTTCCTTTTCCTATGGAAAATATAACATTTTCCCCTGGGTGGTGCTGTGCTGGAAGCTCTCCATTATTCTGCTTTGGTTGATTGCTTGGCATCAGAAGGAAGATAAAAAAGAAAAAAAAAAGAAGAAGAAAATGAAAGTGGGCTCTTTAAGCAAGAATGCTCATTTTGTACATAGCCTTTGGCACCAGCATGCATTATTTGCACAGAACATGAATATTTTGAAGGCAGGTACAGAGAAGAAAGACATATTCTTGATTCCTTTTCCAGTATACTGTGGCTGCTGAAGATGCAGCCTTTTTGTGATAGGACTAAGGGCAGTCACTTTCAAGAAAATTTATTCCCTGGAGGCTCATTTATGCTGGATAATTATGCTTGCAGTTATTTTAAGATAAAGTTCATCATGGAATGCTATCGTCTTGTAAATCTACAGTGACACCTTCATTATCTCAAACCTTACGAAGACATTTGGAAGAAGATATTCACAGTCCCCAATGGGGGTTTAGTGTAAGACTGTCAATAAAAATGCCTAATTTCCATCTATGCTTTTTGGAAATTTTGTCTACATGGATTACAGATTTGTTTAAAAAAAAAAAAAAAGAAAAAATTAAAAATGCGGGAATATGAAGAAGAAAATAATGGAAACAAGGTCTTTGGTTTCTATATTACAGATTGTCCTTTTTAAGTAGGATAAAACATGGTGAGCTGTTACGTTTATAATTAAGTAATCAGTATATGTGTAAGTCATTTATAATATCCCAGTTGTGCTGTACTTGTTAATTGTTAAACATGAGAACAGGAACAGCAACTTTAAGGTTTTGTATTTAACATACAGTTCGAAAATCTATAGTACGGGACCAGACCTTCTAAATGACCTTGAAAAATTCACTTCATCTTCTGTGCCTCCACTTCTATCGTGCTAAATGAAGAGGATAACTAACTGCAAGAGGAAGGAATTAGGAGGACAAATTTGTGGACGCATGTAAACTGTGTACAAACTGGGGCACTGAGGACTGTGGAGTGACTGCACAGAGAGAAATTAAAATAATGTCACAGGTACAGTTAATTGATGTTTCTATAGCACAGGCAGAAAAAAATCTATTGACTGCCACATCTTCGGACCAGGTATAGACTTTTTATTCAGTACCAACATATTTGTTTTGGTTCTGTTTTACCTGAAGACAGCACAGCTACATTTCTTAGGAGAAATATACCTTTGCTTTGATAAAGTAAAATCCCTTTGTGATTACACAGCTAAGGTCATGTAAATCATGCCATCATGAAAAGATATTTCCATGGTGTGGCATTTCTTTGCTAACATATGCAACAGGCACAGGTTGCCCAGTGTTCAAGTGTTCAGGTTTTACTGGGCTTGGAACAGCCTGCATTAGTGGGAGGTATCACTGACCATGGCAGGAGGGCTGGAACTAAATGGTCTTTTCCAATCCAAAGGCCTTTTCCAACCCAAATCCTTCTATAATTCCAGTATCTGTAAGAAATGGCATTGCTGTTATTGGATATTGCTAGTTTTTGTTGCAGTTGTGGGTTTTTTTCAGCAGCTAAAGTCACTCATATCTGAGGTCTAAATGTGTTGTATGAACAGCCATGAGATGTATGAAAACTCAAGTAAATAGCAAACCCCACCCTCCCCTGCTGAGAATACTGGAAAGAGCATTATTTTTTATAGATTTTGGATCCTTCTGGTTGACATAAAAATGCCACAATAAGAACCTTTCTCAACATTTTCTTCTCTGTCCTGACTAGAACCAAGGAGTTTCATAAAAAAACATTCTTAAAGGTGTTAGTTCAAAGTTAGGTACTTCAGAACACAAACAGGGTCCACAGAGAAGTGATGCTCTTTGTATACTTCCTGCCTATGTGTAAGTAAAAATTGCACTAGAAATGGCTAACCTTACTAATGCTTCTATTGCTTGTTTTACATGACTGTCACTTGCACTGAGAAGTCACTAATGCAGCAGGACTAGCAGGCATGAGGGATAATTAACTAACAAAGGAGGAAATGATGTTCAGGATTTCCCTTGCATATTGAAGTTTTTTTCTTCCCCTCCCCTCCACCCCCAACTTTTCCTTTTGGAAAGACCTCATTCTTTGTCCTGAGCTTCATGATTTTTTTGTTGTTGTTTGTTTGGTTGGTTGGGTTTTTTGGTTTTTTTTTTGGTTTTTTGGGTTTTTTTTGCAGATGAGTGTGTCTAACACTAGTAACAAATCCATTTTTCTGGTTCCCCCTAGACTGCATGAGGGTTACAGCTTTGGAAAGCAAGTCACACCACTGTCTCTGCTGCCTGAAACTCACATGGTTCAGGGAGCTGTCATGGGAAGACATTTATGGATCTCTGATTTGTTGTCACTCTTAGTTTCCTGACCAAGCACCAGCTTGCTGTGTTACTTAGAGCCATTAGCAACATCTCCTTTGGACGTTTTTGGATATGTTTTTTTTTTGGTGTTCTAATGCCAGGCCTTCTAAGACTAAATGTGCTAAGTGGAATACTGGGTCTCATGGCAGAGTAGCACAGCGAGCTTCCAAAACCCGAGGGGCTGGCAGCATTAGGACATGAAGTAATTTGTGGAACAGCCATTTCGTGTCTGGCAGTGGATGTGGGCTCTGTTCTTCAGCAAAATGGATTTTGGGATACCATGACTTCCTCTTACATTGCAGATGTAGAAACTCGTGAAGGCCCAAATCTGTAGCTATGTCAAATAGGCCAGAGCTTATGTGTATGCCTGACTTTTGAGTTTATATAGTCAACAAAGCAGTGAGCAACACATTGAAAAGCAGTGCAGCTGGCAATCAGTTCAATAAGAGGGGCTTTATAGACAGAGATGTTCATTACTGAAGTGAGGTGTCAGAATCATTAACTGTGCTCTTTCCTAAGGTTTTTAAAACCAATTCTGTTCTTCTTTTAGGAAAATCCTTCCCCAGAGGTGAAACTGAGGTCTTCCAGACTCTAGTGGTGTCAAGCATGAGTTGCACTGCTCACCACTGAACATGCCATATAGCTCTATATTACATCTGTGTTAGCATAGGAGTAATTGCATGACTTCATTAGTTATGCAGATTAATCACTGACTCACCCTAGCAGGCCTCTGTAGGGGACTTCAAACTCATGTGTTCATAAAACAGCAAAGAAAATTCCAGTGGACATTTCTAGATGTCATTTTTCAGATGAAAACTACTTTTTGTAGGAGTCTCCATCTGAATATCATTTTATATGTCCAAAGTCAATTCTCATTGTCATGTTTTTTTTATATCAAGTTCAGGCATTGTTGTAGGTGCTGTCTAAACCCATCACAAGTCCTCAGATATGACACTATATTGTTTCATGCAGCTTTAACTATAAAGAAATATGAGAGGAAATATAAAAAAATGCTTTCTCAGAAGGAAGTGACTGTTTTACATTGTCAAAATAGCTCAGGCAATATTAACTGTCCAGAAAAGCAGGAGCAGGTTCTCAGGATTTGGAACACTGAATTTTAACAACACGTTCCTCTGGGGCCTTGAGTAAGTAAATATATTTGACTGCATGTCTGTCTACTAAAGAAGAATTAAACACTGCTTTTCATGAAGGACTGGGAGACACAGCTTGGGTACTTCCCTCTCAGCCTTCACACAAACAAGACAATGACAGAGAAATAATAATAATAATAATAATAGTAATAAACAATAAAAGAATCACACCTTTTTTTTGTCTGGATAGAAGAGTTTACTATTTAGTTCAAAGTATCATTATGCTAAATACCCTCAGGCAAGGCTTTCATAAAATGTGTGCATGTGTAGAACTTAGAGTGATGGAAACAGTGTCTGAACATGTTCCAAATTGCGTTGTAATTAAATTTGGTTCCAGGAGCCTGGTGCTCCGGAGCACCAGTACTCTCAGTGACACCCACCAAAGCCAGTGAACATCTACTCACTTTTTGACTTACCTAGCTGCCATTTCGCTCTCAGGTGTATTTTACCTCGGAAACAATCTGCCAGCAACTCAGCAGTTTCAGCGTGGAAGGTGTCATAATTTGCCACTTACAATGGAGACAAAGAATCCTCAGATCGTTACGAGTGCAATAAGAGCCCTACTACACCACGGAGCCAGGATCATTCCAAAAGGAGAGAAAAATAAATACGTAAAAAAGTACAGTATTTTGTCTTTTTTATCTTTTCCTATGCCCTAGGAAGCAGTAACATTCAGGAACGTCAAAAAATCCAAGTGCTTGGACACCCCAGAACCCCTGATTCATGACTACACATTGAGAGGGAATGGCTTAGGTTTTTTGGGAGTGCTCACAATATTTGTTAATTTTTAAATTTTGGTGATACTGTTACTATTGTTTCTGCTTTTCTAGGAAGCAAAAACAGACAAGGAAAGCACGTTGGAGTAATCCCCAGATATTTAAGAATAAGGTATGATAACTACACATCTCTGTTTTGTTTTGTTTTGGTTTGGTTTGGTTTTTTGTTTGTATATTCACTGACACATGAAAAAACGCAGACAAGTATTTTCTCCTGAAAAGATCTGAGAACTCAGAGGTTTAAAAAAATGTTTTGATGAAAAATTTCTAATCAGATGAAGAGGCTACACTTTTAGTAATATATTTAATACTTTCACATCTCCTTCCTAAAAAGATATTTTCTGTTTCAATCTGTATGCAGAGGTATGCATTGGAGAATGAAACGTTACTGCATGGTATATATAAAATAAATGAAATAGCGTGTCCATATTTAATACATATTTGAAGGCACTTCAAATGCAAATTCAGGCACCAGAGAGTGCATCTATATGGATAAACTACAGAGTCAAAAGACAGGCTGAAGCACTGGCACGTAATCATCTATACTATTTAATTTTTATCATGCCTATGTCACACGTTTGGCTTATGCTGAGTGCACTCTCCCAGCCATTCCCTAAACTGGGACTCAAAGTCAAATATTCCCAGGTGTCATCATGAGCCATGCCACACTGTTTTAGGGTGGGCACACAGGAGGAAGGATGTTTAGAGTACCCGAAACAAAGCAATTGATCCTGATCCTTTCTAATATCTTACTGCCATAGGGACAATAATTTTAAGTCCAGCCCTGCCATGAACAGCCAAGAATTGTGCCTCTTCTTACAGAGAAGAGACAATTGTCAGGAGGCAATAAATATCAGTCCTGGTGTGAGGCTGAGATCCTACATATGTACAATGCCAGATGATATCAAGGCTGCCAGTCCCTAGACTGTCACAGCTGGGGTGTCACTATGGGTTCATTTCCCTCTGTCCCCATGTGTGACCTGACCTCACAGAGCCCCTTCACTCACCGTGTTTCTTCTTCCCTGTGCAGTGCTGCCAGTCCTCCCCAGGACCCCACTAATAACTGCACTTGTGCTTGCACCCATTCAGTTGAACCACTGCACATCATCTTGTACACAGTCCTCTTTCCTGCTGAAGATTACTAATGTGTTCAATGAGTGTAAACCCGAATCTTTAGCGAAGTTTAACATTGGCTTATTTCAGAAGGAAATGCTGACTGATTTCAGGAGAAAGTTTCATTGAAATGAACATATTTGACTTTGTAGCCTTTTGCATTAGTTCAACCAATTTGTGTTCAAATGGCACTTGAAATTAAACCATAATATTTTTAAAGGGCTTATCAACCGGAGTACAAATATCAGCATTTGGTCCTGGATAGGACTCTGAACAACCCTGTGAGCTGGGATCAATGCTCAGATAGGACTGATCTGTAGAATGCTCAACTAAAGAAAAATTTTCAAACTTAATAATGAATGAACTTGAGAAAATTCATAAAGGCAGTTAATATTTGTACATCAGTAAAGTGACACATTTCTGTCTCTGCAGGGTGTCTCTAAAGCCAAAATTCTCAAAAGTCTCTGAAGGAAAATCATTACAAGTCACAAGTAGAGTTTAAAATTAGAAGTTATATCCCAATTCCCCACTTTTCCACAGACTTTCAGCCTCTGAACCTCTGGTGAAACACTGGAACAGAAGTGGTTGATGCCCCTTGTCTATAAGCGTGGACAAGGCCCTTAAGAGCATGCTTTGCCTTTTGGTCAACTTTGAAATGGTCAATGAGATGGATTAGTAAATTATTGTAGGTCCCTTCCAACCAAAATTATTCTATTCTATTCTATTCTATTCTATTCTATTCTATTCTATTCTATTCTATTCTATTCTATTCTACTCAGTCTAGTCTATTCTAATCTAGTCTAGTCTAGTTTATTCTAGTCTGGTCTGCAATAATAACACCATAACATTTTTGTGCTTTCTTAGAGTAGACCAAGTGCCTATGCTTTCAGTTTTCACGAGTTCTCTTATCCTCTCTGATCCTGCTTCTCACTCCCAGCTCCAAAATGAGACCACAATTCCTTTCCGATTGTTTCTGCTGTTGTTACTGTTAACATTTATTTTCGTCAAACAATATCAAGGAATGTCTGGAAAATCAATGTTTAATAAGTTACAGTAATGTTTTCAATTTCCTGTCATCTGCCTTAATGTACATGTGTACCCTGTCATTTCTCATCACTTTTTAAATCCATCTTGTTATCAGCAAGGTATAACTTAATGTACAGCTAACTCTTTCGTAGGTGACCTTAAAATATACACTACTGGGGATGCTTTCCAGAGGAGACATTCTTTCTTTGCAATGAAGGTGACAGAGGGAACAGCTTGGAAGCTGCAGCACAAAACTTCAGCAAGGACTTTTACACTTGGGTACACATTCTTAGAAAAAAAATAAACACTGTTTAGGCAGAAGAAATTCATTGTCACTGTGTGGAAGAGTATTTGCCTGGCAAAAGTACAGTCCTAAGGCTTAGTCAGACAAGGTTTCATAGCATTGTCTGAGGATCCAACCTTTAACATTTATTTTGAGGATCTGACCTTTAATATTCATTATTATTACTTTGCTATACGTTCTTCTTTGTAGTGACATAGCTGATTGACAGAAAAAATATGAAGAAATGAAGCCGTGATGATTTACTTCAAGGTTTCCACAATCATTGCTTTGAGATATTGTTCTGTGTGATGAAAGCTTGAGGAGGGAAACAAAACTAGAGGGTGAAAGACTGCATTGATATGGTGCAAAGAGAAAGAATTAAGGAGAGTAGCAGGAGGGAAGGCAAATTAAGAGGGATTTCACTTTCTGAGGAGATTGATCCAGCCATCTGAGGGCATCCAAACAGTCAGTTAGTCCTGTTAGGATATTTTATGCCGTCAGTTCCCTTAGACCAGAGAGAGTTTGCTGTGGAGAGTAACCCAAAATGGAGCAAGTGATGTAGGGCTTCAGATCTCCTGAACAAAAGTCCTTGGCTCAAGTCTCTACCATTTAGATGTTTCATTGGCCAGTCACTGCAAGTCATTAAATCTCACCAGACCCAACAGCATGGCCTGTAAAAAAGGACAGGGACACCTAAATGGCGCTGCTGGCACTCAGCTTGCAGTCTTGTTTTCCCAGTGATTTTGCTAGACACTTGTTACTCTTGGCCATGCTTCCCTCCCATTCTTGTTCTTTTTTTTTAATGGGTTTAAATATAATTGCTGGAGCATGCAAATGTCTCCCTACCCAGATGTGTTAAAGCTTTAGGTCAGCCTTTTTGCATGCATAAAACTCTCCAGACCCAGATTTAATGAAGACTTGGGAAATGGAAAAAGTAGAGAAGTAGTGAATCTGGGAACAAGGGCCAACCCACTCATCCCAACCCTGAAGACACCGAAAAGACTCTGAACTCCCACATAGATTTCTGCATTCAATTCATTACCAGTTGGTACTTAGAGATAACATTATGGAAGTTTTTGTTTCTCCACTTGGCTTTAATTGCCTTCCTTATTAGGATTTATCTTTCTGATATGGCAAAATATTATTTCAATAGATGCTGCAACGTTATGCAAAAGAAGTTGAAAATTATTTCCCATAGAACATTATTAATGAATGTTTATGAGTTTCAATGCAAGCAATTGAAAGGGCTCGGAAGGTACCTTTCTTAAGAGCTCAATTCAACACCATACACATTTGGTTTAAAATAAACTAAGCTTCATGTTTGGGGTTTTCTTTCTTTTTTCCATTCCCTTTTTTTCTTCCTTTTTCTCCTTCCTCTGGAATATATGAAACTCTTCTTCAAATGCTAACTAATCTAACCAATTTTGTATTGAAGCATGAATGCATTTTAATTCACTATTCAAACTGTTATAGCAGTGAATATTTCTGCATCCTAGCAATATGTTGAAAGAGAGCTTTTTGTTGCTTTAAAAAAAAAAAAAACAAACCAAACCTTCTACAATTTCTTTATACAGTCTGATTAAAATCCAATTAATTACAAACACAATTAAACCTTTCTACCACAGTTTGCAGAAGAGGGCTGATGGAAGCCAAGTTGTCAGTCAAAGATCCAACAGGGAGTAGTAACTTGTCATCTATGTTACTTTTAACCAGTAAAAGTGTTAAGCTAAAATACTACATTAACAATGTATTGCCGTATGCAAGTTTATTAGGAAATATCTCACTTCTTTGATTGTTGTTCTGCTTATCATCAGATCAATACAATTTTGTTTATATGGCACCTTTCTTGACAAAGTCATCCCAAGGCATTTCACAACAATAAATGCACATATAATAAAAAGGCAGTTAAAAATACAATAAAAGGAAATTAAGCATTAATGTACAATCCAATCCTATTGTGAAGTCAGTGCTGCCAAAGAATAATTTGATGGCATCCAAACTTTTTAAAAATTCTTGTTTTATTGACATTTTGAAATTTCATAAAACCCATGAAATGCCTAGCCATAACAAATAGCAAATAGGGAATATACATAATATATATCAGAATTTCTCTCAGTCCAGACTGTCAATTGGCATAAATCAGCATTTCCTTGCCGACTTCTATAAAGCTGTAACAAATGATCATTGGGTCCATTACATGTTGATTTAAACTTTAAAGACAGAATAAATTTCTTATCATTTGGAGGTTTGGTGTTGATACTAGTTGCAGATAGGTTACATCTTTGCTGCTTTGCTAACATCATTGAAAGCTACCTGAGGAGTTTATATATCAAACTTCTTCTCCAAAGGGCAAAAGAAGTAGGTGTAAAGTTCTCTTTCTTATCCAGGATTTGAGTAGATATTTTGGGAGACCACTAAGTACCACACAGCCACTCATTCACTTCCCATGCATGGGATGAGGAAGAGAAATGGAGAGATAAAGGTATGAACACTTGTGACTTGCATTAAAGATCATTTAAAGGCAAAACCCTCATGCAGAAAAAAAAAAAAAAAAAAGCAACAACAACAACAACAAAAAAACAAAAAAAAAACAAAAAAAAACCAAAAAAAAAACAAAAAAAAAAAACAAAAAAAACCCACCAAAAACCCAAACAAACAAACAAAAAAAACCCAAACAAACCAAAGAAGGAATGAATTAATGTCTTCTCATAGACAGGCACACATTTATCCATTTATCCAAGGTTTTATCCATTCCCAGGAGAGTGGGTTTCCCTCACACACGATGATTACCTGGGAAGACAAATGCCATAACTCTGAACATCCCCTTTCCTCCTTCCTCTAGGTTTTGTTGGTGATCATACTGACAAATGAAATGGGACATCTCTTTGGCCAGTTGGGATCAGCTATCCCCAGTGTGCCACCTCCTTGGGCACCTCCAGTCTGGTCACTGTCAGAGCAGAGAAAGACACAGCAGCCCTTGATGGGGTGTGAGCATCCCTCAGTAACAGCTGGAAAGTGAATTGTGTTATAATCCAAATGAGTTTTTGACCTCAAGATGTCTCAGGCTGGAATTTGGTCCTCAAGCTTTGCCTCTAACTTGCTTTTAAACAAAAATTTAACAGAGATGAATTCACACACTCCTCTTTCTGCCCCCACACTGCTCTCATTTTTATGCTGTCCTCAAACTCACTATTGTGATCTGTCCTCTGACATCTCTGAGATTGCTTACTCCCTGCACTTTTCCTTTTGCCCCTACTTCACCTATCTGTCTCTTTGGAGGATAGGACTACAGGAAAAGCAACATAACTGAATCCAGTTCAACTTACAAAAAACTATAACTGTGTCACCTGCTCTGGGACTATCAGGAGAGGATGTAACATGCCCCAGTTCAATGTGGAGAAGAATTTACAAGATTTGATGGCTTCAATGCATTCTGGATGTTCCTTATACTAGTTACTGACAAGGAACTGGGACATATTTATGCATGCATAGCCAGGTAGATAGCCTAAGTTTGAGAAAATTTGAAAATCATAGCTTAAAAACTGTTTAAAAGAAAACAAAAACAAAAAAAAACCCAAGCAAACACAATAAAACACCAAAAAAATTTGAATTTTTTTTAGCACATTCATGCACTTATCCTTGATTGAAGTCAGATGCACTGGTAAAGCATTTGGTAATGCAGTGGTAAGTATAACTGTGAATAGTTTGACTAGTACTAAAGCTTGTAAGCACAAGTTTGCATTTTTACAACCCTAAATGGTTGGCCCAGGCCAGTAGTGGTCCTATCTGAAACCTACAGAAGTCAACACTGAGATTTGCTCTATCAGATTTTAGTCTTCAGCATCTGATTTAGTCCTTCAGACACTGGTAGTCAAAGGTGACAAACAAGGCAAGATTTCTTTGTCTCAGAGAGCTGTTTTGAGGTGAAACTTATCTTTATGAGTTCCTGTTTTGTTGTTGTTTTGTTTTTTTTTTTTCCCCAGCTATAAAGGGAACCTATAAGACTATAAAGGGACTCTAGTGCAACTCACTTCTATTTAGGTGTTTAGATTTAGTCAGTATCTTCAACTCGTACTTTGTAAAGGTGGGGAGGAGTCACTAGCCAAAGACAAAATGTTTTTTCATCCAGACATTCCTCTCCTCCAACCCTGAGGCTCTCCCCCACCCCATGCTTTTTAAACAAAAGGATGCCAATTGTCACTAGTGGCTAATTCAGTTGTGAGGTAAAGAGAATGACTGGGAAGGGTGTAATAATTACAGCACAATGTGATGATCCTCTAGTGTATTCCCTGAAGAAGTATGATCTCAGAGAATTTCTGCTAGGCCCTCTTCAAGTAATTACTGTCAATTCATGCTTATCTGCCAGCTCTCTCTCCAGGTTTTCTTTTCCTTGCCTTCCTCAGTGAAGATACTGGTTCTGACAAAAGAAGCCATTTGTCAAGGAATTGGCATGCCAACTATTCCCTCCCATTCTTTGCTGAAATTATGCAAAAGATTACAGTCCAGCCTGAACCAATATGTACCTTATCAGCAAAATAATAGAGCACATAATAATCAATGTCAAATGGACATTGGTGGCAGCAGATACAGCTATGCCATTCTCACAACCACTTCTGGACATCTTCATTTTCAACACAGGAAATCACAGAGGGCTTTCAAATAGATCACCAAGACTGATTCAGTCATTGAAAATTCTGTAGCTGTATGAATCCTAGAAGAGGGTTTTGAAAATAGACTGCAAAGGAGGAGTCTCTTCAAGTAGTATATCAAAAGATGAATGTTGCCTGCACATAAAAGAGCAACAGGTCAGTTTTCTAGGGCTTCCATAGTTATGACCCTGACTTCAGCTTGGCCTGACATGGAGCAAAATTACAGTCTAAAACTTGTTTACTCTCCACAAGGTTTAGACAGGGGGCCTTTGACTTAACAGATTTTGTGCAAGCCTGGTTGAGACAATAGGAAATTAAAATCCTCTAATGACTAAATACAAGTGAATTCGTCCTCTAACCACTATACATATTCTAGAAATTCTTGAATAGGAAATATAATTGGCTCAGACTTCCTATAAGAGCAGGGAAAGAGACCAGTATTTAAAAGGTTTAAACATCTAGTACTGCAAAGACTAGATCTACAGGAATAAGGAAAAATCATCAAGTGCTTTTGACAAAATAGCAAGGGTCGTCTAAAACCAATTTATTTGAACCAAAATTCCCATCCTTGTTTCTTAGACTACAGAGAAAACACGAAACTCTTCAAGTCTCTGAAGGTCTATACAATCTGGGATTCTGAGCATGGAGTCTGTTCCTCTGTAATTTCCAATTTCTGTGTGAGCACACCCAGAGAACCAAGTGAGCTTCAGGGTCCTTCTGCCCTGTTTTGGCAATCCTGCAGGTGTGGTGGTGCAGTACATGAGACTGGATGTAGGACTGGCATATCCCACTGCTCAGCCAGCTTCTCACTTTGGTAATTTCATTGTCATTGTTGGAGAGATTGCTTCTCTCTCCTGAAGTGCAATATTCACCTTCTCTTGTCTGGTTAGACTTCACCACGCAGGGGAAACAAAGTCAGTCCCCTTGAGGAAATATGCAGTGTGGAATTTCCACCTTTTTCATGTTTTAAGTATACATTTTAGTTTCAAGGCCATCTGTACAAGATGTGAAGGGTAAGGTAAGAAGGAAATAGGAGAAGGGTGGAACTCTTCACCCTGACAATTTGAAGAGGGCTCCTTGGCATTATCAGATGCTAGCATCTGCCTCAGGATTTGGGCTTATAAACTTGATTTAGCTGTCAACAAATTGATCCAAAACAACTGTCTTCCCCATACCAGCTCCTTTAAGCCATGTATTCTCTCTGGAGGATAGATCCATTTTCATTTGTGTGTTGTGATTTGCTTTCCCCCCCACTCCTTTTTTACCCCCAGCACTGTTATTAGTTCACCCAACAACTTACTTGCTACTACATTTTTTAATTTCCTAGCATTTTGGTGGCTGAAGAAACTCAGCAATGTCCTCTGAGGACTTGCACAAACATGTCACTTCTTTGCAAAACATCCCCTGATTTTGTCAGTTGCATGAGCTAATGCCAGTGAAACTCCAATGCTTTGGAAGAAAATCCAGGGGCACCTTGAGGGGGTTTATTTTTTATTTTTTTGGTAAAGTTCAAGATGATTAATTATATGGGACTCAAGATATGTAAAAGTTATCCAAGTTTTCACCATTAATCACATAAATGAACAGAAAATAATTAGTTCGTAGTGACTTTCTGGCTTATTATAATCAGCCCAACTCAAATCGACTTAGCCCAGAGAGCCAAATATAGCAAGGAAAAAAGCTCGAGGCATTTTTTCGCTATGTGTTGCCTGTTATCACACAGTGAGGTTTCTGTTCAAATGATGTGCCTTATTAAGGCAGGCGAAACCCATTTAAACAATGTATCAGAAATGCAGACAAGCTGCAGAAAAATACATGTATAAAGGGTATATTTTTCTTGAAATTTATTGATGGCTAAGCCTTTTAAAACTTTAGAAAATGTCTTTTCTAAACCACTGACATTATGTTTTTCTAGTAATATAATTGTTTGCTGTTTATTTTTTTTATTATTTTTAATTTCGCAGTAATTCCTTTCTCCTTTCTTACTTCTCTTTGTAATGGACTTGAAGAATGGCAATTATTCCCTTTTATTTTACTGGCTTAAACCATGTGCTTATTAGAATAAATGTTATCATTACCCTTTTTATTTTATGATTAGTAATTTTTTATTTGATTGCCAATGCTTTTACTGTAGGCTTAAAGTCTTGAATATTACATGTGATTGAACAATAATAAAATGGAAAGACTTGGATATGATTCTTTCTTTCTTTCTTTTTCCTAATAAATACTACTTTAAATCTTAGACATCTATTCTAAAGGTAGGTACCCCACATAATGTTTAAATTATTGTTTTTTCTGTCATTTATGTGAAATGAAACCTCATGATCTTTGGCATTTTCATTGTTTGCATGATATCATAAAATCACATTTAATCGTTAGGGCTGGAAAATATCTCTAAGGTTATTGAGTTCAACCATTCCCCCCGACTGCCACACTCACCACCAAGCCATGTCCCAAATGCCACATCCACACATATTTTAAATCCCTCCAGGGATGGTGACTCCACCATTGCCCTGGGCAGCCTGTGCCAGCACTTGGCCACCCTTTTGATGAAGAAGTTTTCCCTGATTTCCCATCTAAACCTCCCCTGGCACAACTTGAGGCTGTTTTCACTTCTCCTGTCCCTGTTCCCTGGAGCAGAGCCCAACCCAACCCTCGTGCTCCTCCTGTCAGGGAATTGTGGAGATTGAGAAGATTCCCCCCCTGAGCCTCCTTTTCTCCAGGCTGAGCCCCCAGAATCCCTCAGGACCTCCCATGAGGTGTGCAGGTGAGGGCATGAGGGTGCTCCAGACCCTTCCCAAGGTCTGTTCCTTACTCTGGACACACTCCAGCCTCTCAGTTGTCTTTCTTGCAGTGAGGGGCCCAAAAATGAACCCAGGATTTGAAGTGGCTGGCACTGCTGGATGGATGGACAGATGGATGGATGGATGGATGGATGGATGGATGGATGGATGGATGGATCATGAATGATGGATGGATGGATGGATGGATGGATGGATCATGGATGATGGATGGATGGATGGATGGATGGATGGATGGACCATGAATGATGGATGGATGGATGGATGGATGGATGGATGGATGGATGGATGGATCATGGATGATGGATGGATGGATGGATCATGGATGATGGATGGATGGATGGATGGATGGATGGATGGATGGATGGATGGATGGATGATGGATGGATGATGGATGGATGGATGATGGATGGATGGATGGATGGATGATGGATGGATGGATGGATGGATGGATGGATGGATGTTGGATGGATGATGGATGGATGGATGGATGGATGGATGGATGGATGGATGATGGATGGATGATGGATGATGGATGGATGGATGGATGGATGGATGATGGATGGATGGATTATGGATGGATGGATGGATGGATGGATGGATGGATGGATGGATGGTAGATGGATGATGGATGGATGGATTGGCTGAGAACAATGATGGAAAATGGCTCAGAGCACTTCTGCCATTTCCTTAGTTCACTTGAGTGGATTCCTTCGGTCCCCACAGACACACAAACACACACACACTCACACACAATCACAGGCTTAAGTGCAGTATCAGGACACTTCCCATTTCCCTTTGGAATATAAAGCCTCTGTTCTGCTTCCCATCCCTGTTTTCCAGCTCAGAGTGCCTGGAGAACAACATTTGTTTTTATTTTGTTACTGTGTTTACCCTCATCATCCAGTAAAGAATGGAGGAATATCAAATTGTACTAAAGTTTGTTATCCTAAAATTTGGAAATTGTGGTGTCATCAGACTGCTGAGACAGGCATCCTGTCAGGTGGGTTTCATAGCCAGCACACTTAAGCAAGTAAAGTGATAAACTTGTGAGTACATGGGAAGGTTGTCAGTGCCACATGTCAATAGAATTGTGATGTTGAGTCAGAAAAGATGCATAATTGGGTAAAAAAACTCAGACAGGATCCCAGAACTTTCTGTGGCATCACTAATGGAGAAGTAAGACCCATGAGATCCTTCTTCTGATAAATTTTTGAATTTTTGCCCTGTAATTTCATACTGGTCATGCAGCAATCATTTCTTCTATTTTGAATTATTATATTTTAAAGCTTTTTTTGTTTGTTTGGTTGGGTGGGTTTTTTTTGTTTTGTTTTGTTTTGTTTCATTACTATTATTATTATTATTATTATTATTATTATTATTATTATTCCTATACTGTGTAGAAAAGTTGTCAGCTGTTTTAGCACGAGGTTTAAAACAGAGAGCAAGGAGATACCTGGAGACAATGAAATGAACAGGCAGCACCTATGCAAGTACTCAAGAAATTTTGAAGACAAAATACTCAGTCTTCCCTATCATGAATTTGATATTTTCATCCTAAAACAGAGTTCAAATGTTTTCCTTACCAAAAAAAAAAAAAAAAAATCAGTGCACAATGTTTTTAAATCATAATTGTTAGAATGACAAATGCTCAGCTTTATTGTGGTCATCCAGAAAATGAAAACATGCAGTTTGGGCATGAATCCTTTTTGATTTGGATGAGATTTGCCAATTTCAAAGAGTTTGACTCAGATCTCTGCACAACTTCTCTGAGGAGAACAAATGCATAAACACCCGAGGAAGTGGAAAGAACTAAGTTATAGAACTCAAGAACTCACAGTGTATGAACTCTCACTGACTTTGTACTCCCAGGAAACATGTGTAAGTGATCATTAAGACATATTTATTTGTCTGATCATTTTTTAAATTCTCTTTTCTTATCTTCTCTTTTAATTCTCTGGTAAAGTATGTTCCAATGATTACAGAGCTGTATCTCAACCAAGAATGATTTCCTAAAGCAGGGAAGTGTAATCAGTTCTGAGAGAGACACTCCAATCTGAAATCTAAAACTTAGCTCACTATTTAGAATACATGGTGAAATCTCAGAAGATGTCTTAACTCTCTGGGTAGGGGACAGAAAATTACAGGATTGTAAAATCATGAAGATTCTATGCTATGATACCAACCCATGCAAACTTCATCATTTTGCCCTTCTGCTTTTTGCACCCCTATTTTGTGTGTTCAGGCTAAACTACTCTTGGCAATGCCATCCTGTTATTATATTTTCACAATCCCGAGTACAAATGCATCTAGAAAACAGCTGGAGCCTCTAGCCACCAGTACCATAAATAATAATAGATTTCTTTTCTCTAAATAGCAATGCACATGCATCAAACAGGGTCATACCATAAAGATTTGTAATAAAATAATAATAAAAAATTGATATACGGTTGCTAATAAAACATCTCTTCAAGTCTTCTCTTTCATTGTCCATGTGTATGTGTGTTGGTGAATGTGTGTGTGTGTGTCTGCAGCATAACAAGCAAATTAGATTTTGCATACCATATCAAAACAAGTGCAATCACAGTAACCATTTATTTCTTGGCATTTTATTTTCTTTTTTTTTTTTAATGAACTTTCCCTGAGGACAATTTTATAATTGAGTATTTAATTATTATAAGTAGCAAAAGGAATTTTGATTGTTCCAGCAAAGAAATACACTTTGATAAGCACTCAGTAGCATAGAAGAAAACATCAAAACAAGCAGGTAATTAAAAACTTTAGAATTTAAAGAGAAATTTAAGGAAAAAAATTCTACTATCTCTGCAAAATTTGTTGAAGTTATGGTAGAGATTTGGAGCCTAGAAAAATGAATCTCGCAAATATTTGGCCATATTTTCCCATTTCTCTAGAAGAACTTATTTGCTTCCATCTCAGGCAAAAAAAATCTTACTTATATGAAATCTCAGTTAAGCTTTTTTGGAAGATTGAAAATATAGGAAAATATATATATAAATATATATATGTATACACACACACACACATATGTGTGTGTACATCTATATCTATATATCTTTTTGTTTTGCTTTGTTTTCCTATTTGCATACATGGTGAGAAGTAAAGGAGCAGTGTCACAAAGAGAGTCTACATTAGGCATAAGATAATCCATTTCCTTCTGGACAAGAACACATGAGGATGTTGCCCTGAAAAAAAAGTTCCTATGCACCAGCCTAACAGTAATCATTTTATTTGTTCTTTTAACTCATTGTGAGGCTTTCTGTACCTCTTTAACCTAGGAAGGTGGTAGGAAGGGATGATCTACAACATATATAGAAATCAGGAAATATTAGGAAATATTATGGTATGCTATGCTTTTAAGCAATATTTTGTATGGAAATACCAGTCTATTAACTGCTTCATTACAGCATTGCAAAAAAATTATTTCTCTTAAAATTGATGAAAATACTTACAGCTTGAAAACATTTTTTTAATATTTTGATTATTCTGCACATGAGGATTTATAACTTAAGATTTCACAGAATATTAATAGCTAATGTTTTACATCTGATAAATGTCTCTCCAGCTTTTTTTTTTTTTTATTGTTGGTTCTAAGAATCACAGATTCAGTTCTTTTGTTTGTTTGTTTTTTGTTTTTTTCTTCCTCCATGGAAGTCAAATTATATGAAATAGTAGATAACAATGAAAAACTTTTTATTCATTCCAGCATGACAAAACCTAAAATTTCTCATGAGAAATGATGCAGATTTCTCACTGCCTTGATTATTCAGTCTGGGTCTCAGTAGTGCAGCTATAGCTTTTGTATATAAAATTTGGTGTTTCGATACAAGGGTTTTGGTATGTATTAGTTTTGGTTTGTTGGTCGGATTTTTTGGTTCTGTTTGGGGTTTCTTTATTTTCTGTCTTCAAAAAATCTTCCAGCTTTAAGCTGATAATCTACTCAGTTAGAAGACAAGATACTTGAGATAAGCATCAAATTTGAGAGGACATTTCTGCAGCTTCAGGAACATCACTGGAGAAGGATTCAGGTGCTGATTGGGAATTATTGGCCCTCCTTCAGCAATGATAATGGAATGCAAAACAGTACTTTTGGGAAGAAGACACTACAAGACTGGTATTCCTAGCAAATACCACGCAGGTGATATAACAGCTCCATCAGCAAAATGGAGTTGGTGGCAGGAGACCTAGGTATTTGAGG
This sequence comes from Sturnus vulgaris, assembly GCF_052056855.1. NCBI lineage: Eukaryota > Metazoa > Chordata > Aves > Passeriformes > Sturnidae > Sturnus > Sturnus vulgaris. The sequence continues at coordinate 76,892,364 of NC_142283.1, read as the reverse complement.
CAATGAGTTTGTGTTTAAGAGAAGAGTGCTAACAAGATTTATCTGCAGCACTTTGTTGTGAAGGGAACTGCAGCAATCGATGTGAAATTATATGAAAATGTATGTGAGAATTTTAAGTAAATTTTTGGGGCCATTTGCCCAAATTTAGTCACAGCTCAAAATCTTTACTCCCGCCTTATTAGTTTAAAGCTGTGATGGAAACTCGAAGTGACAGCACTGTCAACACACTGAGACATAATTCTACAGAGCACTGTGCTTCCGGGCCAGCAAACAAAACATCAGCTTCCAAGTGAAAAGGCATCAAAATAGGGGAAAAAAGCAACTGCATGCTGTGCATTATCACCATATAATGCCATAAAGTAGAACAGCACATTTACTAATGAAAGCGGGGGCAGGAGTGCACATTGTAGGGAGATTCTGTTCATAGTAGTGCCATAATCAGCAGTCTAATTTATTTATTTCTAAATTTCCATGATGATGGGATTGGCTATTGGTAGTAGCCTGCTATTAGTCTGAATGACCATGAAAAAGAAAGAACTTCCCTCTTTGATACACACATATATAAAACAAAGTGGGAAAATCATGAAGAAAAGACCTAGAGTGTACTTCCTGCACACAAAAGCAAGTAAGACAAGATGAAAAGGCTTTGAAATTATATTTAATGCTGTAGCAGCTCTGTTCCTGCATCACAACTCCATTAAACTCAACAACTGAAAGGATACAAAGGAGCTCGATGTTATTGTTTTCTGCTGAAATTCAGACTTTTCACACTTTTCAGGGCTGTTCTCTGGCAATAGTGTATACATTTGCCTGCAGAAGAGGCAGCACCTTCAGCTGCACTACATTGTGTGAAAATTCAGGAGGAAACTGCAAAATGAATGAATAGAGCCATGGAAAACATCACATTTCCTCCTTCCACCTGCTCCAGCCAATTTCCCACAGCAGCCTCCATCTCTAGGGTTGAAAGTGCTGTTGGGAAGGAGGGTAAGAACCAGCAAAGAAATGACACAGAAGGAGCACAGCTCATGTGACTTTGTGGCCAAACACTGTGGGGTTTAGACCTTACATAGGTGCACCTCATGGGGAACATTCAGTTTCATTAGAGAGTGACAGTGAGTTAAGATATTCTTAGTGACGCAAATATATAAAGAGAAAACAGTATTTCTTCAAGATCTACAAGGCTCCTATAAAATCTCTTTAGTGTCTCCAGACACAGGAGGGCTTGCTAGCCTGTGAGGCAAGACATGAGGTCTAGGAGTCAAACCTCTGGAAATTGAAAACTTAATATTTCTCCATTAATTTGATAGAAGACCAAATATACTCCCATCAGAAGCCCTAAACCAGCTTTGCTCTCACTCATGCAGACAATCTTGATTGACAATATGCTATCATAAAGTTTCCTTATTACTGCCGTTTACATGTAACAATTTTTACTACTGCAAGTAACTAATGTATTTTTAGTAATTGTGCAACAAGGACCTTTAAAAAAGACCAAGTTACTGAACTGTCAAGAGATTAAAAAGAACCCACAGAATAACACAGAAGAAGAGAGCTCAATTAAAGACTTTAAGCCTAAAGGGAAGTGCTAGTCCGGGTATATTGGGAGAATTACAGCCACATAATAAGTTGTCATACAGAGCACTAAATATGCCAAATCCCTGGTGTTACAGAAGCACTATTATGAACCTGCAGTCTCCTGGTGAGATGCCAGAAGGAAAAGGGGAGGACTCTGCTTGCTGCACCTTCTCCCTCCATGACATAAGGAAAGGCAATAAAACCCCTTTGTTGGCTTCACTGCATCTGCTTCAATCATCTCACAGCACAGTGGTGTCAACAAAGTGATGTCATCTTTTCCTACCTTCATGCAACAAATACATCAGCCAACAGTGGAGATTAAGCTTTAGAGACCTGGTGATCAGTACATTCTGAAAAATCTAACAATGGAAAACAAGCAACCCATCAGGAAAGTGAATAGCACTGCAATCCTACTGATGGTGCATTATCAAGGTTTTCTCCTAAAATTCTTTGCTCCCCACTAGCAACAAAAGTGCAGAAAATTCTACAAATGTATCTTAGTTACAAAAAAAATAGACAAGGGTTATATTAAAAAAAAAAAAAAAAAATTCTGCTGCATGATTTCTGAAAGAAAGCATAACCAAAAAGAGTCACCTCAGTTTTCCAAAACTGAGGCAATTCTTTTGGCTGATACAAAGACTTCATAAGTTTTCAAGTGCTAGTAATGAGCATGGCCCTGCAGACAATCCAATTGCTATGATGTCTGGGACTATTTGCCATACTTCGTGTTCAGAAGTCTTAGTGATTTTACATGACACAAGAGTTTTGCTTGTAATATGCTACTTTTCCTGCCTCCATGTTTTATGTTCTTTATGTAATTTTCCATATTTGACTGGTTAAACATGAAGGAAATAGCCTTAGTACTGAACTGCACTGTGAAACAAAAGTATGAAAAAGTTGAATTTCGGCTCTGACCTTTTTGTGCTTCTTTGTTCATGGCTCCAACTGGCACTTTTATTTGAGAAATAAACGTTGTTACAAACACCACCTCTTCCCTTATTCCAGAGGTCAGTTTAAACCTGGCCTACAGATCTTCATGATAGACATTCACGTTAGCATCAATTTGCAGAGTTAAGATATCCTTAGAGTTTGGCTGTTTCACACAAATTGAAGATATGGCTGTACAATTTTTCAAGCAAGGTATCTGCAAATTAATTTAATGAGAGTTATGACTAAATAATGTCATGGAGCCTCCAGCATCTTAATAAGAGTACTTAATGACACATCAAGATTTTCTTTCCACTGTTTTACTTGGCATTTTTTAGGGGTATGCAACAACTGTTGTTCCTTATCTGACATCCCTATGTCTAGAACAGTAATTAAATAAACATTATTTGTCATCACAGAAATTTTCAAAACCACACAAAATATAAAGCATTTCAAAAGACTTTAGGGCTTTTGCCAATTCCATCCTTACACACTTTTCATATTGCCTTCAAGGACTGATCAATATTCTAGCATGGAATTCACCTCACTAAGGCACAAACGTCCAGAAATCTGATGTTTGAACTAGCAGTCTGGGCTCCCTTTACAGAAACATTGCCAATTTCAAAAGAAATTGAGACATTTTACATTGATCTGACATTAGGAAGTAAATTCACCACTTTCTATTGGCAGAGGAGGAAGATTAGCCTATCTCCAGCCAGGATTAGATTTTCAGGATGATGCGGCTTGATTAATAAACCCCATTCATTCAATTTAAAATGATTCATAAGAACATAACTGTTTTCCTTTTTTCTTCTCTCCCTCATTCAGCATAAGACATGTTAGCACCTTTCAGTGCTTTAGAAGAAAATATATCTTTGACAGAAAAGATGCAAAGCCTTTGAGCTTCTCTGACAGAGGAAGAGAGAAGTTGAGCTCAAAAGCCCAGCTGATGTCTCACGATCTGGCAATAGCACAGTATTTGTTAGCTGATGTTAAGAAGTGGACTTCATCCCACATGAGAAAGGAGAAATAGCTCTACACTGTGTGCTAAACTGACCTGAGGGAAAATTCCTATTAGCAGGATATAAAACCAAGAAGTCTACTTGAATTATAAAAACAGAGTAATGCAACTTCTTCCAGGGGCACTGTTTGCTCACACAGCTCACAGGACAATGAGGCCTTATTCCTCATTGTGGCATCATTGCTGTAATGAAAGTAAGAAATAAATGCAATAAAAACACCCCAAAAGGCAGAATAATGACTGCCTTAAAACTCATAAGATTAATACAGCAAGGATTGATTTCAAGAAAGGAAATTAACCTACTGAAGCAAAATACAGTAAGCTCTGACACAGAAAATGCTCCCTAAGATCTCCATGGTAGTTTTGCTGGAGTAGGGAATGTTGTGCCCAGGCTGTGAGTGAATACTGGCAGTCTGTACCATATAGCTGGCAAGATTTAAACACAAAACAGCCGTCACTGGGGAGAAGGAATGGACAGAAAGAACAGCACTCTGGTTCCCTGGATAGTAGACCTGGATCCCCAGCAGAGAAAAAGCAGGAGATGACAGATGAAGGACAAACACGTAGGAGTAGCATGGGGTCTGTGGCAGTATGTGAGAGGATTGCAGACTACATTCAGCTGTACAGTGCTAAAAGGGATATGTACAGTAATTGTCTCTGTGCACAAATGGTGCCATCCATCTCTAAGCCTTTCAGTACTTAGGATACCCATTTGGTGACTCCTGAATGGTTTCTGGTTTGGGCAGCTGGATAGCAGCAGCACTCTAAAGAAATTATACCTCTACATGAGCAGAACCTCAGGAGGCTCAGCACAGTCCATAGCAAAAAACTACTTCCTATTGCCACCTGGACTGTGGAGGTGATTAGAGTTACACTTCAGAACTGAGAGCTCACATTCCTTGTGAAAGCCCTTTCATTATGATTGCTAAGTGCTGCACGTGGTTCATCTCACTCCTTGGTAAGGTTTACTGGCTTAGGTTCAGCATTTTGTTAACATTGCTATGCGGCCTGCTAACTGGAGCAATATTGTGTCTGGACAGTTCAGCATGTGCCTGGCTCCAAGAACAGTCATGTTTCTAAATGCCTAAATCACATTAATTGTATTTTGGGTACAAATATGCTGTTTTGGATAGCTGTAAATAGATAGCTCAAGGTTACATGCTAAGCCAAAGCTGAGAATTGTCTTCCCCCTCTCCATGTCCAGCCCTAGGCTATACTCTGATGTGTTAGTAGGTTATGCATATTCATGTTTTCATAGCCTCAGGAACCAGGACCTTGTACAAGGCCTCAGACATAGACAAAAGTCTTCTCTTGGTGGAAAGCAACATAAAGTGATAGAGCAGAAAGGCAGACCATATGCTAAAGAGAGGATGAAGCCAAGGGAGGCTTCCAGACATATCTCAAGGACCTCCAGTGAGCTTGAAAGCTGTTTCTTCTGCAGATCTTCTTGCCTGTAGATATGCTGTTTGGCCTTTGAAGGATGAATTCTCCCTCCAGCACAGAGAGCCTGGTGGTGTGTGGAAGGTGTGACTTCCCTCTCTCCTTGCAGCACCTTAGTTCCATCTGTAACCTCGTGGGGCTGTACTCCCTCCAGGCTATAAAACTGACACATTAGGATCCTGAAAGAGCCCTACTTCTACTCAAAGCATCTCCCTTAAGCATATGTTGAAGTACCATGTACAAAGACTAAGCTCTACATACATGTAGCTCCACAGTCTTAATGTAATTGGAAACCTAGTTATTTAATTGGATTTCTCTCCCTTCTTTCCCTTCTTCACAGACATTTATTCTTACCTTTGGATTTTCCATACTAATCAAACATCAAGCACAACACAGTGGATCCATTGTCTGGGCCTCCAACACAAATTTCATTCATCATTCAAAACACTAGCTATAGACTATGGGTCCAATCCTTATAAATTACATTGAAAACCTTAATGGAGGTGTCATTCACCTCTATTATAATAATAATAATACAATAATAGCCATGTATGCTTTAAAAATTAAAGTCTGAATATTCCTATCCATAGTAAAGCCTGCCTGTATATGGGCTTTAATATGCAAATAGAAAATTATTAATCAAACCTTTACAAAAGAAGGTGAAATAGTTTCTCCTTTTCTTTCAATACATTGCTTAGAAAAAAATAAACCAACCAACCAAACAAACAAACAAAACAAAAAAAAACCCAAACAAACAAAAAAAACCCCAAACAAACAAAAAAAACCCCAAACCAACAAAACTTTCATAACACATTTTTGATTCTGAAAACTTTCCAAGCACACGTGCACAGAAACAAACAGATAACATGCACATTGGATAGTCAAAACTGAATTTCCCAATTTAATTTCTTCACCAAAAAGGTTCATAAAATCCTAAATGTTTTCTGCAGAGCCTGACTAGACCTTCACAAAGCTTGTCAAGTCTTGGTACATAATACCCTTGCAGACAGAGTTCCTAATTTGGACTCTGTTTGATAAATCTTTTAAAGTAGGAATGATTCTCTGCTGGATGAAGTTATGGATGTCATGATGATGTATGATGGAAACAATACCTTCAGTGAGTTTGTACCATTCTCATTAGAGAGTTGCCAAAACCTACAGATAACAGAGCCAGCTCATAAACCAGCACCACCTTTACTGCTCTGGTACTCTGGCAGCCCTCGTGGAATGCAAGGATCAGACACAACAAATACTGAAGGAGGTTGCTTTAAAACAGAATCAATCTGCTTTTCGTCTTAGTCTTGAAGTTTTTCTAGCAGATTACTCACACAATTGTCCAGCATTGTCACACTGAGCATAATTCACTCATCCTGAGGACTATAAAGTGCAACTGGGGAAAATCGGCTGACAGTGATTCATGCAAGGAAACCAATGCATGTGATACAAACGTGCTTGAGGGGTATCCAGTTGATTGTATTTGTTTGCTTCACTTTATTTTTTTTTGATTGAACAATCCAGACAGATGTTCTTTATACTATTTCTTTTTTCTTTCATGTAAGACCTAACCCAATCCATTCAAAATGTTGTATATTTTGTAAACTGAGGCATCATCAACAACAATTGCATACTGCAATTCCACACAGGCAAATCTAAGTAAAGTAAAACAGCTACTCTCCTCCACTGAAATAATCAGAAGAATCCTAGTCCTAGAGAGTGAGAAGTGATTTTGGATCAGAAGATACTGTAATTATCCAGGGGGAAAAAAAAAATTGACCTGCATCCTTTTTGTTACTGACAATTATTACTATCTAAAGAAACAAAATACATACCGAGTATATTAAGAAAGTCCTTTAATTGCTTTCTTTATTTTAGAGATCAGAGGACTTGAGAACTAAGGAATTCTGTTTTCTCTTTGACTGCTGCTGTATCCCTAGGCCCCAAGGATGTTGCTCACAGGAAGAACCAACATTAAGTGCCTTGGACAACACATCCCATTTATGTGCTCCAGATAGCAAAGACACAGCATCATAATTTCTTCCCTCCAAACATCATGATGATGTGTGTGGAGAAGGGTTCTGACTGCTGGATGTGGAAAGAGTTAATACAGATTCCTGAAGGAAATACCTAGCTATGTTTCTAGCACCAGAAGAGTGAAACAGTCTTTATTCTCTCTGTGACCCTGCACTGCCGGCTGCAAGCCTCTCACAGGCACAGGTTATTACATGGCACTTGAGGAATGCAATAGCTCCCCTCCATTATTCTGATGAGTTTTTTTGTATTTTCCTTTTTTTTCCGAGAACACTGTGTCTTTCCCTGGGAATAAGTCACCAGGAGGGAGCTTTTTAATCTGTCACTCAGGGACTCATATGAGCAAGTACCTGTATAACAGGGTTTGTGGGATCTGGGGAAGATTGAGTTCTTCAGTCAAGACTTGAAGGTGTGACCTCCTGATTTAGAAGACAGAGTGCTACTTCTGGAGTTTACCACTTCCACCATCCTCCCCATCTGTTTTTGTCAAGCTCAAGAATTGTGCTGCCAGTGGAAAAGGCTGCAGTTCTTAATGAAATCAGAAGTGTTGGGAATTAAATCTGTGCTTTCTGAAAGATCATCAGCACTCTGTTTTAACCCCTTTTTCTTTCCTTTTTTTTCAGATTTCTTTTTTGTCACTGTTAAAAACTTTTAGACAATAGCTTTTCTTATTTTTTTTTCCATTCATTTGCATTATTTGTTTACGAGGATGATCACTAGTATTCCAAGATTTTTTTTTATTACTATTCTTCGTGATAATGCCAGACAAAATTGTGAAACAGAAAATCAGGCAAACATAGCTTTAACAAGAACTCAGTGAGCCACAGGAGACAGCTATGGAGAAAAGATACAAATACTGATTCTGTTGGAGCAAATCTGGAAAACAAATGGAAGTGTAAGCACCAAATTTTCAGGTGATAAATAGTGGTTTGAATCCACAGCAAAGGATACATTACTCAATTTACTTCTAGGCTTCCTTCCAGCTGTGTGGTAAGATGACCCTGACTGGACATGAGGTACCCAACAGAGCCACTCTGTTACTTCTTGGGAAGAAGAGAAAACATATAACAAATGGTTCATATAACAAAACATATAACAAAAGGGTCAAGATAAGGACAGGGAAGGGTCTCTCACCAGTTACCAACATGGATAAAATGGACTCATTTTAGGAAATTGGACTCAGCTTGGGGAAATTAGTTTATTTCCAAGAAAATCAGAGTAGGGTAATGGGAATAAAATTCAATTCTTAAAATATTCCCCCTTCTTCCCTTCCCCCCTCTTTCTTGATTTAAATTTACTCCCTCCTTTCTCAACCTCCTGCTCCTCAGTGGCACAGGGGCATGGGGAAAGGGGCTGTGCTCATCACACACTGTCTCTGCCAACCCTTCCTCTATCTCTGCTGGACTCCTCACACCCTGTCCCTGCTCCAGCATGGTCCTTTTCACAGGACCAGTCCTTCAGGAAAAGACATTCCAGTGTGGGTCCCCCACAAGTCCACAGGTTCCTGCCAGGATCCTGCTCCAGCACAGGAATGCTGTGGGGTCACAGCCTCCTTTGGGCATCCCCCTGCTCCAGCCTGGACTCCTGCAGGGCTGCAGGTGGATCTCTGCTCCCCCGTGCCCTCCCTGGGCTGCAGGGGCACAGCTGCCTCACCATGGGCTGCTCCAGGGGCTGCAGGGGAATCTGAGCTCCAGAGCCTGGAGCAGCTCCTGCCCCTCCTTCTGCACTGCCCTGGGTGTCTGCAGGGCTGCTCCTCACACATGGTCTCACTCTCCTGTCCAGCTGCAGCTGCTGCTGTGCAGGTTTTTTTCCTGCTTTTTGTTATCCCAGAGATGTCACCAACATTAGTGATGGTCTCAGCCTTGGCCAGAGAGGATCCATCCTGGATCCAGCTGGCACTGGCTCTGCTGGACAAAGGGGAAGTATCCAGCAGCTTCTCACAGAAACCACCCCTCTAACCCCCAACATCTTGTAATGCAAAACCAACACAAGCTGAAATAAAAACATGAAAACTGGAAGCTTCAGACTTTGGAAATGATAGTATAAAGAGCCATAGCCTCAACGTGCATCACCTGCCACTTCAGTACACCTGTCTACAGAACCTGAGGGATTTAACATTATTCTTAATTGAGGTACTTAAAAATTCTTTCTAAAGATGTTTGGCCTTTTGTTCATCCTTTTTTTTTTTTTTTTTTTAATTGCGTATTTTCCTTTTTTTCCTTATTATTTTGTTTGTTTGTTTGTTTGTTTGCAGAGTTGTTTGTGTATTTTTTTCTTCTTCTTCTTTTATTTTGTTTTGTTTATTTTGTTTTGTTTTAATTAAGACAATGCAGATAGTACCTGGCAGCACCTAGCATTCAGGAGTCATAGCTCTTGTCCTTTGGACAGAGCACAAGAGCACAGGACAGATGATTAAATTTGTCTTCCTGTCTTTCCTAATTCTCCTCTGTGTGGCTTCAGGCAGCTATCTTCCCAATCATTCAATTCTTCCATCTGTGAAATAATAAATGATCATGAGCATATTTGTAATATTTATTGAGAATCTGCTGTTTGAGTGTTATTATTGTGCTCATTATTATTAATAGAATTATTATTAGTAGTAGTAGTAGTAGTAGTATTATGCTTCTGCACTAGTGAAAACAGCTTAAAGCACATACCACTGTGCTGGGATCTACAACTTGCAATGTAAAAGCCTGAAAGATAACCTTGCCACTAACAAGGAAAAAATTAGAGCACCAAGCAACTCAATAGCCTGCCTCACTGATAACAAGGCTTTCAAATACCCTGAGCCAGATTCTCTTCTCCAGGAGATGAGTGAAAATCTGAGGGGTCCTGCTGAGGTCCACAGGACTATAGGGAAATTACTGAAAATCAGAATTTGGCCCAGTAGTACTTAAAGCAAACGTGCTCACTCTGAAGGGTTGGTGCTCAGTGTGCTACACAGGGAAGGAAAAACAACAGAGACACACACATGCTAATTAAAACTGCAGATGTGACTCGGTGGCTAGATTAAATAACACCTCTGGAAAGAGGGAGAGCTGCCAGCTATAAAAGCAGAAAGCTCCTCAATTAAATTTCTCAAAGGGCTGTTGCTGATCTAATTTCTCCTAATTCCCAGAAGCAGAGCCCATAACCCTCTCTTTCCAGATGATGTCTGTCAGTTAAACACTGACCCATACCTACTCCCAAGTGCACTTTGACTTTTTCTCCTTACAGTTTGTCCAGTAGCTCAGGTGAACATTTAAAAAGGTTTCTTAAACACTATTTTCTCCTCCTTGGGTGAAAATAGAGCAGTCAGTGCACATGTGGGACTGAGGCTACCAGAACAGCTCATTTTCAGCCCTTTTTAGCTGCAGAGTGAGTATGGAAAACCCGAGTTACAGACAGGACAAAAGTCATCAAGGCAGATGGAAAACACATGTGTCATGTCTATGTGTGCTAAAATCAGATCTTCACAATACTTCTAATCTCACAGGCAAAATCAGTCCTATTTCCACTAGACTTGGTTAGTTGGCTTGCAAGGTATATGTAGTGCCAAAATGCAAAAATGCATGAAAATTTTATTTTAGGATACGGCAGTGGCTGAGGACTTTAAAAATCCACATTGTTGCTAAGGAAGAAAAGAAATAGCACGCCAAAAAACTCTGCAAATGAAAAACTGAAAATGAAATAAAGCTAAGCCTCTCAGCCTGGCTTATCATTGCTGGAGATGATGTCTCCTGTGGCTGCTATTCCTACAACAGCTGCTGTGTGGCATTGCTCCCCTTCAGATGGAAAGGAAACAGTGCTCAACACAGTGAGTCAACAGCGCTGGCTGTAGTGCTTTTCTTCCAGACAGCCCTATTCCCTGCCCTCGTAACAAACTGTTCTAATTGTTATGTTGACTATTATGGCTAAAATTGCAGTGCTCTGCTGTTCAATTTTTTTTTTTTTGTCTGTATTTGTATAATGCTATGGGGAGGGGGGAAATGTGCCTTTTACAAATTATTTTTAAAGAAAAAAATGCCTTGAAAAATAATCTGCTGGCTATAAAATCTATTATGAAATATATTTCAATTAAAAGGCTACATAATTTATATGCATAAGCTTTTCTTCTGTCAAGTTTATATTTTTGTTGTCTTGTCATAATGCCCTGAAGTAACTACTTTTGAATTTTAAACTTTAGCATTTATCTTAGCAATCATGCTGTGAAGATAAATATCCCTTGAGGAAGATACACAATTGGATCTTGTATACTAGTAAGTTAGGCGTTGTATCAGTTATTACTGCACTAGGAAGCATGGGGGTTCAATAACAACCATTAGCATTTAGAGATACTCTGCTTATGTTCAGTGTATTGTACATGCACCAGTTAATTAAAGCCAGGCAATGGTTGTGATCCCAAACTCAGCTCTGGGATCCTTGGAAAACATTTGGGTGGCATAAAAGGGTCGTAAATGAGTTTAAAATGTTCGTTAAAATTTCCCCTGGTGCTAAACTTTCTGTGGGGGTCTTTTTCTTAGCTCTCTTCTAGCACAGGGAATATGGAAGGAGAATGGCTGAAAGCTCCTATGGTAAAGCAATACTTTAGAGCAACAGCAGCAGATCCTGAAATGGAGGGCACACTTCACCTTTTCACCAGCTTAAATGGCTCCTGAACTCCTTTGCATGGTCAGGGTGAATGGAAAGGGTTCACCGGAAAAATCACTTTTTAAATTTTTTTTTTATTATTTTAACTCAATGGCCATGTAGAGATGCTTGGGGCCAGCACAAAAAGGAAAGAGATTGAGAAGAAAATGTCTTGGGACAACAGAAAAGTGAGGACAATGAATATTCAGCTGTCACACACCTTAGTTTCAGGATGGTAATTATGCCAGGTGTTTAACTTAAGTAAGAGCCTGATCACCTTTAAGCTGATCTGAGACTGCACTGTTATAAAAGCAGACAGCTATCCCCAGTGACACAGCACCAGCACTCAGATGGTCTTGTGGTTAACCAGACCTTACTGAAACATCCAGGAAAATAAAATTATTAGAAAATGTGCTAGTACTGACATGGGTGGGAGGTATTAATGAAGAGTTGGTTATAGAATAAAATATGTGTTTCTGCTTTCCTGATACATGCAAAGACGTGGAATAGCTGAAACTGATGGTGAAACTGCTCCTGTAGACTGGCTCTAGACTGGCCTTTGAGAGAGTCTTTCACTTTGCTGACCACTGAAAAAATAAATTATCATTAGACCACCAAAATAAACATTAAATTAGTTTTTAAATAAAAATTAGAAACAGTAAGGGCCTCTGAGTCAATGTACTGGGTCCTAGAAATAAACCTGATTTCCCAGTGCATGACTTCCATCATTCTCTGAAAGACTGTCTCCACTGGTAATGGTCCTGAAGCTACTTTAATTTATATGGAAATAATCTGTCCCCTTAATTTGGACAGAGAACCTATGACTAATTAGAAGGTGGCCACTCAACAGGCGAGCAGGTGAGCTGCAAGCTGGTCCCAGTCTCCCTGCTGGCTGCTCTCCTCTCCACTTTGCCTGCCAGCCTGCAAGAAGTCACTGCAGTGGTTATTTATCTTTACAGTGAGGACCTGCTTTCAGGAATAGTCTTATTGATTTCAGTGTTGGCTATACTGCTTGTTTTGTAACCTGAACAACTCATAGTCTTCTCTGCCAAGTTGCATGAAAGCCAAGCAGGTATCAGAACCCCATAACATTTCAGAGAGTGTTACAACCTTTGTCCTGTGCTGTTATTGCCTTTAGGCTTCATAAGAGGTGAGGATCCAGATTTATGATTCTTATGATTGCCAATAGAAGTTCAAAAGCTTTTTTTTTTTTTTTTTTTTAAAATTTGATCTTGGTTCCTAACTTCTTACAGAAACAAAATGTTTGTGATCATGATCATTCCACCTGACTCTAACTCCCTTTTCCCTGCCAAACCTTTGGAGCTCTTAGCCAGTTTCAACTAACTAGGGAAGATGAGAATTTCTATTCTATTTAATTTTTAAAGCCTTTTTAGGAAACGTGGGGATGGGTTCCCAGAACAGCCTATCCATGAAAAGACAATCTGCCAGGAAGGATGACTGATCAGTTGTCATCAGGTGTTAGAGCCCAGCAGTCACCAAACAAATAGTTCTGGACCTATTTCTAATTACATTGATCTTGCACTATCTTGCAGACTTTTAGGGGTATAGGTTGGCAAAAACATTCCGGGACGGCATGTGCACTTGTAGTTAGTTGCTGCAAAACAGGTTTCTGTGGTTTTGTTTCTAATGGATGTTAGATTTATTTCCTCTCTTATCCCTGTTGACTGCTGCCCTGATTGTGACAATCTTGTTTTTATATAATGAATCTAGAGATACTGCCCCAGTAAGCTGTTCGATGCACAGGGAGCAACTGTCTGTCCTCAGCATTTGATACATTCTTTTCCTCTCTCCATGAAAGCCTGAGAAAACAGAAAAATAAAAACCCTTAAGACTTGCCAGGACTGTGGCTCATCTCCCTCCCTGGCCCAGATAAGCTGGTGGGTAGAAGTATTATGTACTAAGACTGTGCTTTGCAACTGACCAACTACTTAACTCAGATTATTCAGAGGAAATTTCCTGAAACCCTACAGGCAAAAACACCCAGCCAGTGTATTACACACACACACATATATATCCAGGTACAGGAGGTTTGACTTTCCTTTTCTGAAGGTAAATGCTGCCCTGATCAATTTAGATTGGGAGTTTAGGCCATCTTATTTGCAGGTGAGATCTTGCAACCTATTTTTATTTACAAGCATTAATAAGAATTCTTGAAGAAATTCCCTAAAGTACAGTTCTTTTAGAGCTTTTCTCTGTCAGTCCAGTTTTTCTTCTATGTCTCTCACTGTGACATCCTCCAAACAGTCTGGGCTGACATTTGCTATCACTGTTAGCGTCCCTTTAGCTTCACAGGATAGTCTTTAACCATCCTGGGGCTCAATTTCAGGCCAGTATATGTTCTGTGGCACCTCACCACCAGATGATCCTTCTGGGTATGATGCACAGAGCAGATTCCTCCTCCTCCCAGGACAGTAGGGCACATACACATTGTGCTACCACCCCACTCTTCCCTATCAGGAGATTTGTCTGTTCCTGGATTCATTCATGCACTGGAGCAGAAAATAAGAACTAAAAAAAAAAATATATAAAAATTAAAATATAAATATATAAAATTTAAAAAAAATAGACTAATCGATAGGGTAAATCAAATTATACCCTGATATTCACTAGATGAGGGTTCATTTTGTAATTTCTAGCAGTACAAGCAGCCGTGCTTCAGTTTTACCTTCAGCTTTCACAGAACACCAGTATTTTAAGCATGCAACAAAACAGCAAACCACAGTGTAGCCACTGCTTCCTTGTAGCTGGTTGCTTATTTTAGACAGGATGAAATCTGTTCTTTTCAAAATATAATGGAAAAGATTACTAGCCACCAAATATATAGCAGCTGGAGGTGTCAGTTTGAATGCAACACACATATCAAAATAAAAACATTCTTAACAGGTTCTAGTGCAGAACCAAAAAAATCGAATTAGCAATGCACTTCTTGTATCAATACTCTATGCTTACATGTATTTTTATAATTTAAGTATGTTAAAAGAAAATAAAATCTGATGAATGCATAAAAAGAAAAGGATTCATTTTGCAATTGTAACCTAATCGGCTCCAAATCTCTGCAGGTTTTGGGGCACACCACGGAGCTGAAGTCATGTTGAAGAAACAGCTTAAAATGACTCACACTCCCTGTTTTCTGGGTAGATTAGGTATTTGAGGGGAGAGGGAGAAAAGGGGGGTGTTAGGGACTTTTTGTCATTCTTTTCCCAAAACACAGAAAGGAACAGCTTCAAATGCTGCAAGCATCCTGTTTGAAAAGGTGACTTCAGAGTACAGGACTACCTGGATTGATTTTCCCAGACATGGGAAGTGGCACTGGGTGGGCTGCGTGATCTCCAGACAGCTGTGCTCTTTCTTTGTGAAACGCTTTGAGATTTACGATTTCAAGCCACTGGTGCAAAGGAAAAAGACTTAGCAAAATTAAGAGAGAGAGAAATAAGTTTTCTATAGGATTTTTAAAGCAATCTGAACAATTCTATTTGCAGGGATATTATTCTCCCTTCAGATTTATCATATGACGCAAAAATTCTACAGAAGGGGTTAGCATCCTTTATTAAATTAAGGGGCTATTTAGAGCAATTTCTATAGAATCCAATTTAATTTCTATAAAACCCTATAGGTTTCAATCCTTTTCTAATCTGTAGGATTTCTCCATAGGGACAGTTATTAGCAGCTGCAGGATTTGATTCACAGCAAAGTTGTTTTGTAGAAAGGAAAAATGGCTTCACTAGGAAAGATTTTAATGTAAAGCAGTGTCTGCTTTTGCAGGTAACAGCCCTAGGCTGCTCCTTTGGCCAAACTGGGGCTGGATCTACTCACAGTGGTGAAATAAAACTATATAGGGGTACAATGAACTTTGCCTGAGTCACATTTGGAGGGATCAGTACTGAGAAATATACTCCCCCCGCCCCCCCGCCCCTTCCTTTTTTTTTTGGGTATTTTCGAGGCAGACTCACACAGCCATCAGCTGAATGGGAAGTCTGACTGCTCGTAGTGGGTAACTCAGGTATAAAAGCAAGTTCTTTTAAGGGAGAAATGGCTCCTTAATCTGCCATTTGGTGGAAGCTGGCAGTTTCTCAGCACCAAGTTGCATCCTATAGATCTACCTGTGACCGTGCAGCTTTTACTGCTCTCCCCATTACCTGACTGCTTGCCAATAATTTGAGGCTGCATTTTATGAGGCAACAATACACATGGGCTCTGCCAAAGCCGACTCGCAACAACACGGAGAGGAGAAGCGACTCAGCCAGCAGTGACAGCTCCTCTAGCCCGGCTCAAATGACTAACTGGATAGGAAAATCAGATTCACAGACTCTCTTAAACACCGAATCGCACTCTTGTGTCTAAAGTACTTTGCAAACACATGTTCCCAGTTGCCTTTTCCAGCACACCTTTGAATCAACAGCAATGGGAAGGAGCGCAGACCCAGGGTTTCATTTTGCCAGCAGCCTGCAGCACGGAGACCGTGCAAGTCGCACACACCTTAAGTTTTAGCAGTTGCCATGGCGATGAAAGGAGGCATTACAAAATGCACAAGCTGTTGAACATGTTGCGGGAGCTGAGAGGAAGGGCTAAGAATAAACTTTGGGCTAATTCTCCGTAACGGCGCGCTCCAAGCAGCTGCTGCTCGGCCAGCATCACATCCCAGCATCACATCCCAGCATCACATCCCAGCATCACATCCCAGCATCACATCCCAGCATCACATCCCAGTTAAGCAGCTCGTTAATACGAGGCAGATTGGAGCAGGAGGGTGTCGCCCCACTGAGCACCCACGGGTCCTGGTACCCAGCACAACGGCTGCAAATGGAACGTTCTAAAGGAAGAAAGGGCTAATTTTGTTATGATGATTATTATTACTATTTAATTCCTCATTTCCACTGGGCTGTCAGAGAGGATTGCACCAGCTGCCGGGTGTATGAATAACCTTTTTTTACTTTAATATTGACTGCAAAAGTCCACTTATGACGAAGTGATGAGCTGGAACAATAGGAAAGGTGCCCCTGCAGCTGAGACAGGAGCAGGAGCAGGGGAGGAAGATGAATCTCACCCTTTACCATTTCTGTAGGTGTGTGTGCTCACTCCCAGAACCACAGAACAGAACCACAGAACAGAATCACAAAATTTACTGAGTGGGAAGGGACTCAAGATAACTACCGAGTCCGACCCCTGTCTCTATATACCAAAGAGGAAGCATGTCAGGGGGCCTGGCCCCTAACACTGGGGCAAAGAAAGCTCCAGGGTATTTTTC
The DNA here is from genome assembly GCF_052056855.1 of Sturnus vulgaris. Classification (NCBI taxonomy): domain Eukaryota; kingdom Metazoa; phylum Chordata; class Aves; order Passeriformes; family Sturnidae; genus Sturnus; species Sturnus vulgaris. The sequence continues at coordinate 76,875,499 of NC_142283.1, read as the reverse complement.
AGACAGAGTACTCCTGCCTCCCAAAACATCCTGACACAAAGACATAGGATCACATAGAGCAAGCAGGTAAATGCTGCGTGTGCTTCTTGTAGAAAGCTGGCCCGAAAGACAGCTTTTTCATTTTCCGTATACCTCAAACCTGTGCGGCCACACTCGCTGATCTGAAGCAGAATTCTTTAGCAAAGTCTTTTTTTCTGCCTGGCAAAAACCCACTAGATGGCAACATCCCTCATCCCCTCACCCGGCACTGCCAGAGCCGGATCCCTCTTGGCGCAGGGGCTGAGTGTGTTGGGGGGTGGCAGATAAGACATCGTGTGCTGAGATTTCCAAAGTGCAAACAGGAACAGATCAGCAGAAAATTCATTGCCAAACTCGCCCTAGCTTTAAATACAAATTTAACAACCAAAGTGCGTGTTACCCGTGTCTGTGGATGACACAGAGAGTTACCTCTGAGCACCTGGGCAGATTTCAGGCTCTTTAACTCAAACAGCCCAGTTCATTAAGGGTATAAAAACTACAAACCCCAACAAAATCTGATCAACACATTTCTTGTCCTCTTTACTCACAGGCTCTCCCTACTACTGTATCTTTCTCTCAAGTATTGTCTTAGACTAATTTAATTACAAGCTTTTTGTGTATATATATAGCTGTTTACATATCTGTAAAATGCTCATCACATTTTGAGCATAACTTACAAGACTAATAGGAAATTCTCCAGGTTTTTGTGCACAGGGCCCACCCTATCAGTCTCAAACCTAGGTGCATGCATACCAGTTCTTGGAGGCACTAGAAAAGCACCCCAAACCATGCAAGGAAAATAAATGTGCTGCAAAAGCAGCAGATACAAGAAAATATAGGATGGAACTTAGAGGAAGGACAAAAACACGAATATGTGTTTACACAGAGTGTTGTAGTGATACAGTATTGAAGAGGAGAGTAGGATAATATCACCATCTGATTCAACAGCTTATCACGAAGTAGAAAAGGTTAAGTTTTGAATCTCTCATGTAGGTCAATACGTGGCACATTTCTCAGAAATATAACCCACAGGATCTGGTAATGATGGCCCGGATGATGATGATGTGGTTTGATCCTGAGAATGAAGCACTCAACCCCACAGAACCCCTAGACTAGGTCCTGACAAACTGATTAACCTTTAATCCCCAGGTTCCATCCACTCTCTTAGTTCCAAAGACAGGCTGGATGCATCTCTCATGAGCAAATTTGCCTATCAGCATGTGCTGAATTTGGGTTGCATGTTTGTTCTCCCTTTTCCCAATACAGACTGGTTTTGATATTACTGTGATAGAACCTCCCTCCAATTTGTTTCCTGAAGCATGAGCACATGAAGTTCAACCAAAACTCAGCTTTTAAAAAAGGTGAAAAGGGAAGGGAGCACTGGGAAGGAGTGCCATAACCTTCTCCACAGAAATTCAGGCTAGCAATGTGAAAGCTGTGAAAATCTATGAGATTTAACAGGTTGGCTTTTGTCTTTAAGCAAGGTCCAACTAGAAATATCCCCTATCTGCCCCCCAAAACAGAAAGCAAGAGGAAGGGTGAGATGATGTTCATTAAACATGGATAAGTAGAGTGTGGCTGGCACAGAAAGATTAGTAGCTAGATTGTCTGGAGAGCTGCAGTGCAAGGAAGACTGTCCATACGACAGATAAAACCCAGAGGAAATATCTGCAGGGCAACAAATACTGGAACTGTGCTTTTGTAATGGTTAAAGCTAATGCAATAGGAAGGCCCTCAGCTTCAGTAACTCATCCGTAACCCTCTGGTGTGGCTCTCTGCAGGTCCTGCAAGGAGCAAGAGACTGGTGATGTCTTATCTCGTGCTGACCACTCCCATCGTTAAGCAGCAGATGAAATCTGTGCCACGGCAAATCATAGACCTGCAGGAGCTCAGGACACTTTGGCAATGGATTCGGATCATTTTCCCCAAGCTAGTTAAGAGTGGTCACTAAGGACATATGTACACTGAATGGTGAGGGAAATTAACACTGCCACATATTGGTTATCCACACCTACGCCTGAAACGAACATGTTTCCAATTAAAAGTGAAAGAGACAATTGTTGAAGTCACTTTGGCAGTGAGAACTCTCCAGCTGCCTCTAGATTCCTGAATAAGTGAAATGTTTGACACAGAAGCATATGTTTTTGGCAACGTTGTTTAATCCATGTTTTAAAGGGAAAATTGAAATTCTACAAGGTGTGAAAAAAAAAAAAAAAGATCACTGGAACATTTTCTGTTTGGAGTGACAGAGACCATGTCACCCTTCTATTCCTGTTCTCTGTAGACTTTCATTTTGCAGGAACTGCCTTACAAATGAACAGAGAGGGAACATGCTGGGTAGACACATAGCAGGAGGAAGCAGAGGTAGCAGCAGACTCCCAAAACAGTCACACTCTGCAAGATACTGAAAAAGGGCCTTGGAAGTTGAAATGCAATCTGAATTATAAAATCAGTGAAATCTCCTACAAGATAACGGCACATGTTTAAAAATTTGGTCTTTCTATTTGTTGTTAAAGCTGAAGAAGTGGGATGTAGATGGGGAAACACAATGTATAAATGTAAGCTGGCGACAAGTTACAGTTTACAAGCATCCCACATCTCTGCCTCCCAACCCAGCACCCAGCCTAGACTGTCTCTCACTTCAGCAAGCCAGAAACTTGGATAGGCCAAACCAAGTTATCTAGCACTGTCTGTGCTACAAGCATGTAGCTCTAACTGCAAAAAGACACAGAACACTGTGGCTGCATGTGCTTTTAGCACACTTTCACAGGATTTGGTTCTAGAAACCAACACCCAACTAACTTCCTTTATGAAATCTACTCTTAAATTGCTGAAATGTAAGCATTTCTCCCATATAACAGACATAACACTATTGAATAATTTCAATTTCCTGCCACAGAAAACTTCCCAAAACAAGACCAACCCCCGCCAAATTACTTTTTTCAAGTAGCAGACGATAATAAAAGAAAAAAATTAAATCAAACAAATGCCAAAAGAACACCAAAACTATAAAAACTTAGCACATATCATATGCCTCTTCCAAGGCCTCCTTAAAAAGAAGTATTTATTTCCCTTCTAAGCTTTCTGTTTCTTATCCAGTCTTTGCCCCATTATAATGTGTTTTCCTTCGTATTCCATGACAGCTTAGTTTCCTTAACAGCTTTTTGTAAGAGAATGTCTCAAAAGCTTCTTGAAAGTCCTAATAGATTATGTCAGGCAGTTCTCCTTTATCCAATATTTATTTGACACTTTCAAAGAATTCTAGTAAATTAAAGAAGCTTGATTTTCCTTTACACAACACACATTTCTTTGTCTGTTACATATCGTGCTTATCTAGGATTTTTTTTATAATCCTACTTTTAATTATCATTGCAGTCCATTTGCTGAAGTAAAACTCACTGGTGTGTAATTCCCAGGATCATCCCTAATGTCTTTTTAAAAGACAGATAAAACATCTTCAGCGGTTGATGTTAATGAGAGATTGTTTCATTTCTGTACAGCTCAACCACTTCGTCCTTAGGTTTCCTCAGCATCTGGTCCAGGTGGCTTGTTACCCAGGTTGGAATCTAGCCAGGACAGAGGGGTTAACACCTCTACCCACGAGAAAAGTGCTCTGAAATCTTTAATGGCCAGATGCATCAAGAACATCAACCTCTATGTATCTGCTGATACTCAGCTTTTCCAGGAGCATCCTACCCCATGCTGGGAAAATATCATGGCTGTCATCTGTGGACTAACAGGGCAGAATTTTCTTGCAATTTTATAGACTACAAAACTGATAGAACCATTTCAGCCATTTGTATACAAATATGCAGCAATTAGAGTGAATGAATTAAGCTCATTCCATAATTCCACTGAGCACTATAGTATCATGTAATCAGTTTATTCTACCTGCAACATAAAATTCTACTTAGTTACACAAGAGTACATTTTATCAATTATTGATTTATGAACATCTAAGGTTTTCTTCAGTCACCATTTATGCTCTTGGTTTTATCGTCTCTGCTGTACTGAGAGTAGTGTCATCCAGTGGCATAGTCTATACTACTTAAAATTCCACATACTTCAGTAGATTACCCCATTAACCATTATGTTTTCCAGGCTGTATAGATTAAAGTAATTAAACTTGTCCTCAAAGACCTAGCTTCTTGATTATGGGATCATTCCACCGCCTGCAGCACATTTGAGGTGATTTGCAGTAATATTGTCTTTGGGAATTTAGTGACCATATTACACTGACAGCACTGAGAGCTGGTGGCCTTCGCAAAAAAACAAATTTCATCTGTGCCCCTTAGGAAAGATCTCACAGGGACATGCTGGGGCAAGGCAGCAGTGTTATGGGTGGCTGGATGGCTTTGGGACACTGGAACTGGCCTGTGTAGTCCCCTAAACCAGGATTTACTATTTCGGGCTGTAATGAACTTGCAACTCTGTTCTGGTTGGAAGTGACTGAAAGGGGTTTACAGAAGACTGTACATTGGCCCATGTGAAAAGATCTGGATAGCATCAGCAGGAAGAACAGGTGCCCGTATCATACTTAAACCAAAGTATCCCACTCAGTTCTCAGGATAATAACTTCAGCATCAAGGCCAAGGATAAAATGAGAACGGTGACTAAACTGCTTTTCCCTCCCGTAGAGGTGTCCCTCCAGGTCAAATGAATGCATGTTGGTCTGAAAATCTGAGGAAAACTGCATGTTTTCTGACTGTGCTTTATCTTTTCTCTGGATAAAACGGAGATTTAAGAATGTCAATCTTTCACTGGCATAAAATTTGCTAAAAATGTGTAAAGGAGGAAAAAAAAAAATATTGATGCTTGCAGAAAGGCTGCTGATACATTGTGGAGAAATTTTTGAAACCATTCCCTTTAGAAATAATTCCTCTTGTGTGTCACATACTTTTCTCTTTTTCTCTGTACTTTTTCCTTCTTACAAAGGACTAGAAAACAGGATCCTCGATGCTTAAGAGTTAATCTGCTTTTGCTACCTATTCCTCACCTGCAGTCAATATTCCCCCTCTGTGACAACCATAGCTATGAATTTATTTATACAGTAGTAGTGCCCAGGGGCCCCAGTAGGGATCAGCATTTCATTTATAATATGCAGCAAAATATAGCAGAGTCCCATGTGACTTTTTTTCTTAATAAACAAAGGATGAAAGGATATAAGTGGTTCTTCCCATTTTGCAGATGGGGAACTGAAATGCAAAGAGATTAAAAGGCAGATGCAGAAAAGGATTTAGACAATGTACTGACTGCCACTTAGCTTGCATTCTATATACTCATTACTCTGACTCTTGGCCATCTGCTTTTGGAATGATCTCTATATTTCCTGGATTCTTAGTTAGGTTTTTTACTAAATTTCCCTTGAGGCATGTATTTCTGCCATAATATAACCTGAATCTGGAGCTGTCCAATGTCTATTTCAGTCCAAAATTCCCAATGAGATTCAAAAACTAGATTTTCTTTGCTTGGTTTGTCAATATTCTTTCTAGATTGAGTGTCTCATAAAGTAGAGACTGTAGATCTCAGTATGCAAGAACCTAACAGAATCCAGGAACTTGGATGACTAATTCATGGTGATGCTTGGTTTTCTTTTTATTTTATTTTATTTTATTCTTTTTTATTATTATTATTTTTATTTTTCTCCTATTATTTTGTATTCAATCTAGATTCTGGATGTGGACTTGTGTCCTTTGCACTTTAGATACAAAGTGCAAAGGAATTATGTTTTGTACACAGTTGTCCAGATAAGATACAAGGAATAAAAATGGAGGGTGCTTTTTACAATCCTGAGTTTAGAGGTTGAGCACAATTCCCAGAGTCCAAAAACCTATTAATATTTTATTTGTATCTTTGATTGGGACCTAATAATATTTTATTTAAGACTGCTGATCCAATATGATGGTCTAAGCTTACCTGAAACAAGACATAGGTGCTTTGACTGCTACAAATAATACTTAAGTAAGACTATTAGAAATTAATGCTACCAGGTAAATTCTACCCAACTAAGACAGAAGTTCCTGGAAAGGACATTGAAAGCAGGTTGTATCACTTCTACATCTCCTTTTGTTTTTCTAGCTTTTTTCCTCTACAGCTGGGTTTACAAACCTTGCTAGCTTTAGAAAGTTCCTGGATTTCACTCTGACCCTAACTATAACTCTGATTATCTTGTCTTGCTGCCCAGCACTCACAAAAGGACAAGAGTAAAACAATATTTCTCAGAAATTCTGCAATCCACACCAGTGAGGAATATTTCTGTCTAGTGTGAAGTGTATCTTTAATTTCTGTATTCCTCTTCTGTGTTCGGGAATGGTTTCAGGTATCAGAGGTCGTATACAATGGAAGTGTCTCTGCTGTAGTCAATTCAGAGAAAAAGTATTCTTTCTCAGAATTTCTGGGCTATTCAAGACTATTTAAGTACTAGGACCACTGCCAGATAGAAGTTAGTTGTTATCATCTATTCTTTAGCTAGCATAATTTAACATTATGGTGACAAGCCATTTTGTGCCACTTGTCTTCAGTGCTGGAAAATAGTTCCAATACAAATAATAATAATATATATGCTATTGACTAATGAGTCAGATGAGGAGTGAGACTTTTATTATCCTCTATTTCTAGAAGTTCTTGGGTTTTTGCATAGCTGTGCATTGTAATGAAGAACAAGATTTATATTGTTTTCTTGTATAAAGAATACCAGTCTCTGAGCTACAGTAAATTTGCATGCTTTCACTGAAATCCACAGGACCGTGATTAAATTTGAACTAGCGATTAAATCTTTTGTTCAGTTATCACCCAGGTTCTTAGTGCTTTGCAAGATCAAGCTGCATGGATCTAATCCAATTATCTTTGCCAAAGGAAGGTTGACTTTGACTACACCAGGATGAGTAACTGTGTGTCATGATTTCAGAGCCACTGTAATGAAACCCCCCTGTTCTGCAATTATGCTGGGAACTTTCAAACACACATTTGACAAATGTTGCACTCTTGAGAGGCGTCAGAGTGATTCTCCTGAAGGTTGAAGTGTTTCATCTCACCCCACAGCAGAGAAAGAACAGGTAGCTGCGACCCACCCATTCTCTGAGCTACCCCAAACTGGCCACCCCACTCCTGGAAATCAGAGATTTGTAGTGACAGCATTATGCATTCCTTGAAAGAAAATCTCTCCCAGGTGGGTCAGGGCAAAAGGCTCATCAGCAGCCTCGAATCTGTGCAATAAACAAGTTGATTTTTTGCTTTCACTCCTCTATTTTTTTTTGTCCTACTCCTTTTCCTCTCTCCTATGAGAGCTTTAGTCTTCTGTTTAATAGCAGTCTGGGTTAGCCAGACAAGATAATTTCACAAACCTTCTGTGATTTGGTCACCAAAATGCAGCTAAATCAACATCTTAAACAGTCTAGCATGAGTAAGAATTCCTGGGGAGCTAACAGGAATTTGCACTGTGGTTCTTTTTCCCCACATTGGAAAGTAGAGTCCGCATCAGAAAGAGAAGCTGAATTTTGTATGCTTGCTGTATTTTTCTCTTTGTTGCCTTTCTTTGTCTTCTTTCTTCTCTTTTGTTTCATACGCTTGCCTTGCTTTCCCTGAAAAGAAGTAAATTAACAGCAGCAGCAACCCTGGCCGTTCTCAGTTAACTTCTTTAAGGATTTCTTTTTTATTTTCTGATCCAAATAACATTACTATCTTTAGCTCAGTGCTTCAGTGTGTTAAAGCACAAGATTCTCTCTAGAGATTTGGAGTTTTTAAGTGTTTTTTTTTTGTTTGTTTGTTTTTGCTTTTGTTTGGTTTTTTATTTGTTTCATTTTTGTTTTTTGTTTTGTGTTTTTGCTCTACAGGTAAGGGGGTAATAAAGGATGCAGTTAAAACCCCACTTAATAGCTTAAAATTTCATGCTTTTACCTTTTTTTTCCTCTTCATTCCCAAATGACTAAGCAGATTAACTCAGTGGTGCTGGACTGGGAGAAGCAGTGACATTAAACATTGTTCAGTGAAAAAATCAGGGAGTTCCTCTAGAGCAGGGACCAGAGGCAGGGTCTTTTCTCTGGATCTGCTATACCCAGAGACTGCACTGACCTGTAAGCTAATGAATTGTGTAAAAACCCCAAAAAACAAAAAACAAAAACAAAAACACCAAAACCAAAACAAAAACAAAAAAACCAACCAACCAAACAAAAAAACCCCAAAACAAAACAAAAAAACAAACCAACAACAACAACAACAAATTACCCAGAAACAAATACTACAAAACAAACAATAAAGGAAAATTGAAGGTGTTTTAAAATGTGTTTTAAACTTGCTTATTCCATTTATATTTTTAAAAAACTTCTACTACCTTCTGGCAGAAGAAAACTATCAAACATTCAAGCTGAGGACAGCTTCAATCCTGAAATCCCACCAACATAAATGAGAGAGACATAGAATGCATTGCACAAATATGCATGGCACAGCACACCTGAGACATTCCTGTGTGGGACAGCTGCTGTCTTTAGAGTTATGGATCCAAATTTTTCTTGAACTGTAAGCAAAATATTAGGACTTGGCATGACCCAAGTAGAGGTGTGCTGCATTTCATTTATGCATACCAAATTTTAGATTTTGGATGGAGAAAACAAAGCTTGCCATTTCCAGAACAGGTATTGTTTATGATCTTTTGATGAATATTTTGCTCACACTAACACATGTGCAGCAGTAACTCAGTAGTGCATATATCTAACAATGGAAAGCTCTACTGCACTTCAATCCCATGGTTTCAATTTGTGGCCAGGCAGCTGAATACGTCTTCAATGATCCTTGGATTCCTTTTTAATTCTATGAGTTGGAATCCATCACTTCCCAACATTTTCAAGTGTGAGAATTTGAAAGGTTTATTCTGATCATTAATCAGCCCCTCCAATTAAGCACAATTACACCCTATAATGATAGTTATAATTATTGATTGATTAATCTTTCAACTATTAATTAAGAATCTCAATTAAAGGAGTTTTTTCATGTTATTTAAACTGAAACATGACTAATTATTTTATAATTTACCCAGAATGTGCAAAAACTGCATTAGTTCTGTTGTGTTTTCTCTGTGTCACTGCTGCATTGAAAAAGCTGGATTTGGATTTTCAAAAAGAGCTGTCTCCATCCTTGCACAGCCAATTTGTCCATCCAGGTTTGCAGAAAAGGCTGAATCTAAAATGACTTTTATAACAGGAGATGCAAAGTGGTCTCATGAGATTAAATAGTTAATTCGAAAATCTTGGACTTTGCCTGCAAACTGTCATGGATATTTGAGTTATTATTCCTTAGCTTTCAAGGTGTCTCACAAATGTAACTAAAGAAGCAATTTGTACTCTGGTATAAATGTAAGCACACCTGAAGTCATACTAAGTGGAGGATGATACAAAGTTTTAGCTCTCAAAAAAAATCCAGTCTCTAGTGCATTTTTTTGGCTATCACAAAACTGAAGTACAGCTGCAGAGAATGTATTCATAAAGGCAGAGAAAGATGATGAGGGACTTAGATATACCTATAGGCACAACTCCTCCTATTTGGAAGAAAATATTTTTCAACTACATGATAAATTTACATAGACAATAATTTCTAAGACTGCTTATCATTGTTTAATTCAATATTGCACTTGTATTAGAGAAGACTAAACTCTTTATCTCAATGCTTCCAAAATCATCTTTTGGGGAAACTTTTTGTTTCCTTTTTTTTTTTTTTTTTACCAGCACATCCAATCTATTTGTTTTCCATGAAACCATGTTAACGCTAATTGCTACTAAAATTGATGGACACTAGTTCAAATTTTTAAAAGAATCTTATCAACAAAATTTTAGGTGTCTGTAACTAAGTTAACCACTCTGTGTGTGGTTACTGGATAGAAATAAAGAATTCTAAGTTGTGAATAATTTATTGCTTAAATAGATCTTTGAAATGTCAGGCAAATGATTCTCTCCTACAACTTGTATTTCTCTGTTTGTTGATTGTAAATGAAGGCAAAATTGTCTAGCTTAGATATATACCTCTAAATATAAGTAAAATCCACCTCTCCCTGTATTTTGAATTCTTGCACATTTTATTTAAAATTTTAACTACAGTCTGTGCCAAAAAATGTTCTGTGCTGGAACACATATTCAGAGAATATTCATTTTTAAGAGTTGTTATGTTGAACACATAATGGGATTATTTGTGTGAACATAAATAAAGTTGGAAGAATCACATTGTTTAGTCCAATAATACAACTGATCTTGGTAGAACACAGCGTAGAGACATGCACTTTTTAATAGGAAATTAATCAACAGGAGATATTGATTTACAAACTAATAGATTCTGTTAGAATAGATTCTTCTAACTATAAAACTTTCAGTCTGGAGCATGTTATTTTACCTGAAAGACATCAAAATGAATTGTTCCCTAGTTATATTTTTCTAAATGTTTTACTATGGAATAAAGGAAAGTTATGTCATTTCCAGGTAATCCCTTGTCATTTTTGAAAAAAACAAAACCAAACAAACAAACCAAAAAAAAAAAAAAAAAAAAAAAAAAAACAACCCAAAAAACAATGGGGAAAAGGAGCTCAAAAGAATAAGTCAGCTGCCAGTATGGCAGATGCAGCAGTTGTACTTCATTCTATTAATAATGGGGTTTGTAGATAGCATACACAAGCAAACTGGAAATCCTTTAAAGCTCATGACATATTTCAAAGAACATATAAGCTAAAGTGCCAGACAAGGCTAAAAAATAATATAGAAATGTACACTTCAAAAATTCACTTGTATTGGACCCTGATGCTCCTGTCCCAAACTTGGCAGAGATCAGTAGGGGCAGAAACCTTTGCACCAAAGGATGCTAATCTCTGAGAACTGGCCTGTGTTTCAGGCTGTGAAGAAACCTGATTCTGTTTGAGATTGTTGGTTTTGTTTTGTTTTTAACCCAGCCTTAAACACCTGCAGATGGCTACAGCAGCACCTTGTCAAGATAAACTCTGGCTTTGCTCTGTATCAGCAGTGGGATGAAAACACTACTTGGAATGGAGCTCAAAGGCCTGGGATTTTCACTGAACTCATGATGATGTCTGTACAAGAGAGATATTCAGGAATGAATACAATTCTTATTGTATGAAGAGCTGGTATTGACTTCGGGCAGCTTTTCACTGCAAGTTCTTCTCAGTTCTCATCAGAAGTCCATTGTAGCCAACTGAAAGAGTCCCCTTTTCTCTGAATATTAGCTGGGCTTGTACTTGTCCAAAATGTCTGCTGTGAGATTTATATGCTGAGACTGCAGTATGTTCAGTCCCCAAGCATAGAACAAATCTTTATATATTTTCTGTAATATTTGACCCATTTCCCTTGACTTTCATTGGGTTTAGATGAAGTAAAAACTCATCACTAAGCTGTATAGTCTCCTTCACAGTTTGAAAATCAGTGACCTCTTTCCATCAACAACTATATGGAAACCTGTGCTTGCCAGATCAGAAAACATTTGTGAACATAAATTTGCATAAGCTATAAATCATCTACTTGCAAACAATCTGTGTAAAAATCCAAAAATTGAAAAAATATCTTGCAGGTTTTTTTTCTTATTTACCTTCTCTGATCTTAAGCATATAAAAATATTCTTCTAATCTGTCCACTGATAAATACCTATGGTTAGATTCAAACACTCAACAAATCTATTACTAAACTAGATTCTGATTTTTAAATCCTTGCTGTTTCACCTATAGCCTTGTTAGTCCAGGGCTTAAATTATCCACTCACTTCGTGTCACTTGAGATGATAAATATTGGCAATCACCAGTTTGGGTGATTTTCCGGTCTCATTCAAATTGTACCACAAGGTGAGTTCTCAGCGATGAACTGAATTTCCCTGAAGTTCACAGAGCTTTCGTTATCAGCATCTCTCCTTAGCACACAGGGCCCTGCGTTGCTCACACAGACAGCACCAAAATGCACTGCAGAGCTTTTAATGCATTCTGAATAGCTCTTGTCATTCAGGATCCTTCATTTCATGTTTCAGATTTTCCCAGGGGGCTTTGATGTTAATCCATTTCACACTTCTAACACATCTGTTCTTCTTCTGGCTTTCTTATCTCTTCTGAGCATTCAAATAAAAAAAAAATATAAAAAAGGAGGAAAAAAAAAAGGAAAAGAAAAAAGTTTTAGCTGTCATTGTGCAGTTTCTGAAGACAGACTTTAATGATGAAGCACACTCCATCTAACTTCATTGATACTTGGGTTTAGCCACACAAGGAGTTATGTATGCACAATATATCCAAGACTAACTGCTTCCACAGTACTTTGAATTTTTCTTGACTCTTTATGTAAATTAAGAAAAAAATGTCCATTATAGTCCCTAGAAATAAGACAGTGTGGTCCAGTGATTAATTTTTGTACATCAACAGGTTTTATAAGAAGATGCCACCCTTCTCCAGCAGCATTAATTAAACTATGACCAAAACAACTTTCATGTGTTAATGTCAATACAAAGTAAAATGCTGAACAAACACAGGGTAGTGGTCACTCCTTGTTATAACAAGAGCTGCCAAAATTCAGTGCTCTGATCCTTGATTTCAGAAAAATTAACTATTCTTTCCTCGGAAGGCCAAGATTTAGAATGGAAATAAGTAATGTTAGTAAGAAAGATAATTCAGAATTCCTTATTCTCCACTTCACCAAGTGAAATGTGGCTCACGTACTTACAGCAGCCCTGTGTAACTAGTCAAAGCTGGATGCTCAGTCTGACTCCATAGTCAGTGGTGAAATACTGGGAGTTCTGGGTGTGATTCATCCCATCCCAAAATTTCAGTCTCGATGGGATGAATCACCATCTCTAGGTGTCACTTTCCATTGATACACAAAGTTTCTGGATGACAGCTTTAGCTAAAAGTTTAACATTCAGGTAGCTAGACCCAACTAAAAATAATCCTAACTTTTGATTTTATCTTGGAGAATAAAAGAACTATTATAAATGTCCTTAGTTTCCTTTTTATCTTTTCTTTTCCCTTTGGCTGGGTAAGGCATTAAGGCTATTAGTGATAGTCCCCATTTTAAATATGAAAATGTACTATTTCATGGTTAAACTTCTCAGGAAATGTTCTATTGTACAGTTGCACCTTATTTGAGGCATGTTTTGTGGGACTGACCAAAACTGGTTGTTTAACAAAGGCAGTAACTTAATAATGCTGGAAAAGAATTGTATTCAAAGCATCTCTGTAGACAGGAGGTTACCTAATAACTTTCTATTGTAGGCCTGTCACTGTCTATGAAAGACATGCATTATCATATAAATGAAAAGACTGCTCTTTTCCATCATCCATATCCTCATTCCCCCCTAAAAAAAAAAAAAAAAAGAAGAAAAGTCTGTCCAGATCAAACTTTAAAAACATTAAGTCCTTTGCAAATTCTTACTGACTCTTGATGGTTCTCAAATAATTTTAAACCACATCAAATATAACTATAATGAGGCAATTGTGACATCTTATTAGTGGAGGGATAATTAATATTAAAAAGTAAAATGATCCCAATAATAGCCTGTTGACCATGAGTTTCCCATGAGATTATTGTTCCTGGCTTAATCCTTTGTTTCCTGTTGTGTTCAGCAAAGGCAGGTACTTAGTCATAAAACTGCTTGACCTGTCCCTGTGAAAAAAAGCAGGATGCTCTCACTGGCCATTGCAGGTGGTGGTTTGCAAAGATGCTTGAGGCATTTATGATGATTTAAGCATTTAAGATGATTTAGGCATTAAAACGTTTGTCTCAAACAGTGCAATTTCTAGTGGGCAGGGGAGTCAAAGGATGTGTACAAACAGGGAGGTAATGGATCTGACTAGAAAATCTGATTAATATAACAAAATGTTATTCACATAATCAATCCCATTTTGTTCAAAAGAAATCAGCTACTGAACTGTAATTACATTAAAGCAAAGAGAACTTTTCCATGATGGAACAATCAGAAAATCTGATTTTGCAAATGAAACACTATACCAACAGTGGTTTCACTGCTCTTTTCAGAGAAAAAGGTAGTTGAGATCAGCATCAATAGAAATAAAACATATGGATGAAAAGAATCACCTTGTTTCATCAGAATTAAATGCTCTGATAAGGTCATGTTGATTTCTCATTGTCAGAACTATAATTTTATGTATCATGTAGACGTCTGGATAGTTAATACTGACTTTGGAAAAAGAGACATTTCAAAAGAAGAGAATCTCCTGGGAAAAAGAAAATAAAATTTCACTGATTATTGGACTACTCTGTTGAAATAGTTACAGATGTAGCCCTAGAAGTCTCAGTGGTTAGGAAATTTTGGGCCCTAGGATATTTGAAAGACAATGTCTGAAAGTACTGCATAAGTGGGAAATTGTGGGATCTTTTGTTTTGCTCAAATGGGACCCTTTATCACTGTACTTTTTATTTCACTCAAAAATGGCTCAGTAGTAGGTTAACTTTATAGGTGTGTATGTGGAAATGTATACATCTAGAATGTTAAGAATTGGGAAAATAAAAACCAAAAAACACTAAAAACCTCAACAAAACAAAACAAAACAAAAAAACCCAACAAGGAGTAAGTAGAAAAACAATATATGGCAAAAAAAAAAGTAGACTCAACCAGTAAGGTACTTTGTCCTATGTAGTCAAAATCTGTCTTATTTTTTGACCTGATACTGAAGATTTAGTTATTTTGCCTTGTCCTGTCCTTCATGGTGCCAGTTGGAATTTTGCAACCCCTGTAATGTTTTAGTCTCCATTCATAATGAGCTTCTAGTCAGAAGAGAGTTCTGTGAGATGGAGTCCATGAGAGAAGAAAGGGAAGGAAGGCAGTAGGTCATCAGTCAGCCTTGTCTCCCTTTGGGTAAGCTGGCAACAAATGAGTGCTTCTAACTTCAATCTGGTAATGCAAACTGATTTGATATGAAGGCTTTTTTACCAAAATACAGTTGTCCGTGCTGACTGATTTCTGGTCAGACATAAGGAATTTTTGGCATTTTTTTTCCTGATGTCTTTAAGGTGACAATTGCTTGCTACTGCTGTTAGATAGCAGAGCTGCTAGTCAAGTGCATGAAATGTCTGGTTTGAAGCTATGCCATTCATGGTGAAGATGAACACGTGGAGGGATTTTTAGTGTAAAGTGCCTGAAGTGTTCGTCATTTTTCTTTAACACATTTCAAAGGACACTGCAATTCATCATGAACAAAAAGACCAAGACTGATTTTGTCTGGTATGGCTTAATTTTGCACTCTGTGCTACCAATGCTCTTCCATGCCCTCCACTTTCCTCTTTCTTTTCAGAAGTAGTCACATGGCTCATAATCCTCTGTTCTATGTTTGGTGGCAATGGCCTTTGAGTATGCACACTCATCTCCTCTACTTTTGAATAACCTTTGTTGGCCAGATATTGTCTTTCTTGAGCTGAGTAATTTATTTTTCTAGGAAACAGACAGGTTTTCCTGCTGTAATAAACAAACCCTCCCACCTTCTCTCATCATTCAGTTCTGGAACATTTTATTCACTCCTTTTGCCCACAGTACCTCCTAATTCAAATATGTATGACTGAAGAATATGTCTGACCTCACTTAAAGGCTCATAAAAGACCTGGGTTTTTTTTGTTTTTTTTTTTTTTTTTGCTACTTCACAGTGGATTGAATGACTATTAAAATGAGGAACCAAACACCCTTCTCTGACTCATATTGATATTTTGTTCCAGAATGAAAAATAAGATAAGAATGTCTAGGACGTCTGTGTAGTTATTAGAATTATGAACACATCTAAGGTTTCCAGAACAGCTTGCTCATTTGAAGAGTAATGATGCCTAAAGTACCTCAGAAGCACTATCAGTCTCTTCTGACTATATTTTAAGCTGAAGGAGAACACAATTTCTTCAAAATCACCACGTTTCTAAAGAAGATTTTAACTCAGTTACCCAAACTGCCAAGTTACCAGTTACCCATATGTTCAAGATTGGATGAGGACTTTATTTTCTGAGGATGCCAAGTGAATTTTCTACCCTGGCAAGTGATGTTTTGTTGTAGGAGGTAAATTGTACAGACTTTATAGTCTATATTGAATTTTAGTCTCTCCAAACAAGATAGACAAACAGTACAGAAGTTCTTAGACATAATTCTGATTTTAGACTCACTAACCTCAGATCACAGAATCACAGAATGTTCTGAGTTGGTGGGATTTAACTCCCTTCTGCCATGTTGGAAATTGTGACAGCATATTCACACCTGCACACACTGTCAAAGAAAACAGGAAAACCTTCCCAAACCAAAATGGTCCTCCTAGAATAGGAGGCTGGTGCTGGGTCAGGAACCTTGTAGACAGGGGAAGCATGTGGCTGAAATGAATTTAAATGAAACCCACACTGGAATTTAAGAAAGCTGCAAGAGTAGCAAAGCTGATACAGAGCAGTCCAGTGCCACTGGATACTGGGAAATGGAAAAGTTTCAAAAATGTTGTGAAGGCAAAGGTTGTAGAGAGGAGAAGGAGAGAGCACATATTTTAAAAGGACATTTTATCCTTTGAAAACCTGTTTGCTTTGGTCTGTTACTAAAAAAATTAGGACAAGGATTATTGTCCTATTCGTTTCACCCTGTTTCATGGAACATTGTTCTATAAAAATAAGTTACTGTTATTATCATGATAAATAAAGGACAGATCTGAACAGCGCTATAAATTTTGGTAGTTTTAGATCTATTGCATGAATTTAAATGGATGTTTTTGTCACGGTTATCTATTCCCTTGACCACTCTTTTAAAAGAATTAAGGATATAGAATTTTAATATTCAAATAAACTGCATTTTGCAGCATAATTTTTTCAGTATTTGGAAATGAAGCAGTGCTAATAATAATGATCATGCCAAAATATAAATACTAACTATAAATAATTGCTACTAGACACAAGCAAAACACAGAGCTTAGATCTTTTCATAATCAAGCTCCTTTATCCTTGTTCAGTGAGCTGTTGGATTAGGATAAGGATGAAGACCTTGAAAATTCTGACTTCCCAAATGATACAAAATCACTCAGCTCTGGAAATAAACCAGAAATTAGAGAAATATATCTGCAAAAAAATCTTTGATATTGTGAAGAACTAAACAAAACCAGCCTGGAATCAACATTTCCAGCTTTCACAGCACTGTTGCAGTTATGGCATGCTTTACAAGTTACTGCCTTCCAACCACAAGACCTTCTAAGGACACTCTTTAGCTACACTGACATACACTCCCAAAATTAATTTCCAATTAGTAAAAAAAAAAAAAAAAAAAAAAGGTATAACAAAATCCAGACAATAGTTGATAACTACTATAAGGCTTCAGAGAATAAATAAGGTGATTCACACTAAACTTTGTGTTTAGATTTCACCCTCATCCACGATATTATGGAGGAGAAACACAGAAGCTTCCTAGGCATATTTGGAAATGGCATTGTTATGTTTTATTTATTTTAGAGGGAAGAGAAGACATTGTGGAAATAGTTGGATTTGGCAAGAAAATGCAGAGTCATCCAAACCAATAGCTTTGGACATGAAGTTTCAGGGTTGTTTCACTGCAACTTTCAAAGCTTTAGTTCGCCTTAAATCTACATTCTTGTCAAAATAAAAAGAAAAAAGCAAGAGCACAATCCTAGGGATACAAGGTTCTTTATGCTGTTACTCATCTAAATTCAAATTATTGCTCTGTCAATATTGCAGAATGTCAAAACCACTCAAAATTTGTTAATGTTCAGGTGTATTTTTCTCAGTCTTAAATTTAGAAATATTAATTCTTTTTCAACAAGTATTCACTGGAAAAATATCTTGTACTTGAACTCCTCACAAGGTAAGTCAGCTTGACTACTTTCATGTGCTACCCCAGTGAAGAATGGAAGGAGCTGAATGAGAAAAATACTTTTTGAAAAAATAATGTATTTTGTGGATTGGAACATCCTTTTTCTCTGAGGTCCTGCTAAAATGTCTGATATTTTAGGATCCTTTCTCCTCTTCATTCCCAGAATTCCGTGAAAATTCCATGTAGAATTGATCCATCATTCCATGTAATAACCTGATCCAAATTAGCCCTGTTTCAGGATGGAAATTGAACCAGATAACCTCCAAAGGTCCTTTGCAACCAAAATTGTTGTGCTCCTGAGGCTACTGTTCAGAATTACTTTTTTCAGGTTGCCATAAAGGGAAAAAGGAGATGTCTAGGCTTCAACAGTTGTGTCTGGTGACATGCAGTCATTTACTGATCTAAATTTACTCAAAGCTCGATTATATAAGCTCCTAATGGAATAGGGAGATAATACAGAAAAGATGAAATACATATTATTAACTGATGTTATAGGAATATAAGTAATTTATTTACCTTTAAAAAATTAGATAAGAAGTGTTGGGAACAGTTTTAAATACAAACAAGTGGTGTGAGTGGATTTTATTCTGTTTTAACATATAGCTGATCTGCTTAACAAAGTCTTTATTGAGTGAGTCTAAGCAATACCTAGAAGTGGGTGGAGGGTTGGAAGTCTTGCTTAACATATACTTGAATAATCCAGAATAACATAATCACTTCTACTTTAGAAATCTTTACTTTTGGACGTGAGTAGACCTTTTTTTCCTCTTCAATTTTGAGACCTGTACTTTCATTATTGTAGCTTATTTTGTTCATGAAGTTAGTAGAGGCTATGTTGACATTATAATTACTGATCAAAAATGAGAACAGAATGAGGCAATGGAAATAACCTAAAACTTTGTCAACAAATAAAACATAAAAGAACCCTTCTGAAACAGTTTTAAACTGTCTGCTCTGTATTTTTTTTTTTTTAACAGAGGCTCAATTCTTCACATAATATAATGAATAATACACACTAGGCATTGAAAAAATAGGTCTGTAATTATACTACAGGGGCTTGGTGACACAGATAAAACATTCACCATCACACTCTCATTGGAATTAGACTAATTATGTACATAGTTGGGTGTCCATTAATCCTATTATTATTATTATTATTTAACAGTATTATTCATAATGTAAGTTTTCCTTCCTTTAATTTCAGACCTGTAACAATCAAGAATGTTCCATGCTTAATTAGCAGCCAAAAGCTTGAGAATACAGTATAATGGGACATTATGGGGACTCTACAGTGAGTTAATGACATAGCAACCAGCTAACGAGAATGAGGAATTTTTACAGGGGCATTCTAAAATGAGCTGCATGGAAACACAAATTGTATCAAATAACACCATTGCCAGTATCTCTACTTATTCTCCAGAAGTGAGGTAGGTACCAGAACCACATCTTGCACTCCTCAGAGGAACAAGACTCATCCATGCCCTACCAGTGGTTTTCTGTAGTGGGAGGAAATCTTAGTAAACCTTGAATAAAACTTGCATTAGCAGCGCTCATCTCTGGGAATCTCTCTAGGATCCATCCCCTGAGACCAAATCCTATCTCAAATAAGGGAATAAGAGCAGGGACAGAAGAGAACAAAGAAAGCTTAGGGGCTGAAAGAGTCTCAAAACAAATACCTCTTTATGAAACTGCCCTTTGTCCTGGATCGTGCCAGGTTGGTCTGCAGGATGGCAGTGTTCTCTATGCACAATGGAAAAGCTGAGTTCTAAAAAGGGAGCCTTTACTGAATTCAGCATAATACTGATATTTAAATTTCGCTCTTATTTTTCAGGTACAAGTTCACTGAGTATTATGAGACGTGTATACTCCACCCCCCATATATAAAATGTAATAATATTATTTTGTTTCAACTAGATGTTGGTTTACAGAGACAAAGAACAGTTTTCCAGCAATTGTTCTTTCCTTTGACTGTCCAGTAAGGAAGAACCTAATATTTTCCACAAAGTTTTGTATTATTAGTGCTACTGCAATTCAGCCTAAATTAAGCTTATTGAAGTAACTATATTTTTACATCAAGTGATTACAGTAGCCTACACAGAATACTCTCTATTCTACCTAATTTAGTAGAGGCTGAACAATTAATTACAACTTTCCTCTGGGAATAGTTCCCTGTGCTTGTTTAAGAATAGTCAGACTTGCAATCAGACTAAGATATTTCCCTATAACTGATGATATTACTTACTTTCCAGAAATTCTTCTGCTACCATTCCAATTCCTTACAATACTGTGGTTTTTGTTATGGACCAAACTCTGAGGTGGCTACATTTAAATTATGTGAATTCTACCCACATATTCACATGATTTGCTCTTTTAAAAGTGCCAATTCAGACTTTCTGTTGCTAGGTAGATGTCAGGTGATAATCCTTCATGTATTTGAGATAAAGCTTTGTAGGAAGGAAGAATCATGACATAGTAGCCACTCTG
The DNA here is from genome assembly GCF_052056855.1 of Sturnus vulgaris. NCBI lineage: Eukaryota > Metazoa > Chordata > Aves > Passeriformes > Sturnidae > Sturnus > Sturnus vulgaris. Next base: position 76,855,184 of record NC_142283.1, on the reverse strand, counting down.
TGTTGCATCATTTCTACCTCTGTTGCAAGAAGTATCTGGTCTCAAAACTAGCTCCTGAGTCACAAAAAAGTTGGATTGTGAAAGTCAGCTCTGATTCAAGAAATTTCAAAATTTTTTTCTGCCTTTTTTTTTTTTTTCCTTGTTTTCTGGTCAGTGAAAAAAAAAAAAAAACAACAAAATGCAAAAAACCTCAAAAGTTGACTTCAAAGAGGAGAAGTTGAACATATCTCTTTTGTCTTTCTACCTCAAAAATATGTGGAAAAATATTCAGAAAAGTAATTAATACAAAATTGTACAAAAAAAAAAAAGTGGAAAGAATTATTGTCTCATTTTTCTGTGACTGAAAGTGGGTTTTAACATACAAATAAAGTTGCATGAGAGAAAGCAAAAAGGAACATCAAACAGAATTTCATAGTCTCTATTGAAGAACATCCTTTTTGGTAAGGATGAAGATACTACAGCAGAAATATTTTTTTTCCCTGTTAGTTTTGTTTTCCTTTCTTTGGATTTGTTTCAGTAATTACATCTTTCCTTTCAAGTTTCTATACTGGTTTTGAGCTGAGCTGAATATAGGAAAGAATAATTTTCATTTGCTATACAGGCTTGACAAGACATGTAATTGTGTACATTTGAGAATTTAACCCTAAAACCAAAATAAAACAAAATACAATAATTTCTTATTCAAGTGTTATTGGTCCTGCACATATTCTGCGTCAAAAGAAAAAGAATTACCACTTCTCTCATTCCCTTTGTGCAAATCAGAAATGAAAACTAAATAACTGGGCATAGCATGCCAAACACTCATAAATCAAATCTGCCCCCAAATAAGCACTATTCATAATAAAAATATGCAAATAGCATTGACAGAAGCCATGCAAATAATTTCAGAAGTAAATCAGGGTAAGTGGGCAGTAATAAATTTCGGTTTGACTGGAACGGCAGAAATTTAGACGAATTAGTGAAAGGTGGGAATGTTTTACAACCAGATGGAAAGACAGTAATCATTTGATCAAGTGCAACTGGACACTGCAAATTATTCCATCTTTCTCTTTAGCATGAGACATGCGCTGGATATTAACCAGACTTCTTCCAGACTTATTTCTGTAAATCTTTTGAATAGGAAAAATAAATGTACAAAAATATCAACAACATCACGATTCTGAAGGCAAACACAAACCAGTAACAATTGGAGCTACGAAAAAAAGAATAAAAATAAAAATCAAACAAACAAATAAAATCAACAGAAAACCAACCAACCAACCAACCAACCCCAAAAAAACCCAAAAAAACAACAAAGATTCACCACTTGCTGTCTCTTTGGACAGCACTGGAGCTGTGATAATCCTTGTATCTGGTGTCTAAGAACCAGGGTGGCAGATGTCCCAGGAGCTGGAAAGACAGACAAATCAGGCAGTTCAGTGAGACAGAACCATGAGTTTCAGCATCAGTAAGGCTCGTGTGCTCCAGGGATCCAGGCTGGCTTTTGGTTTTCACACACAGTGAAACCTAAACCATCATGGTATTTGTACAGAAGTGTCTCTCCTTTGTGCTAGAATGGCCAAGTAGAAATAATATAACCAGCAGCTGAAGCCTTAGGTTCTCTACCAAGGAATTGAATCTGTGTTGACACTCCTATGCTGGAATTAAAGAATTTTCTTTGTTATTTGGGAGGAGTTTATGACATATTATTTGAATTTGCTTATAAAAAAAGCCGAGATGGATAGGTTTTTCTTCAAACAAGAGTGTAAATTAGCTGTCCCTTTAAAATTTCTGTAGGAAAGTAATGATATACTTCCTAAACAAGAAGCCAGTCCTGGTTTCATTCCTCTTGTACCTTCAATTCCTTCCCTACAGGGAAGATAATTTTTCTTTTTTTTCTTTTTTTTTTTTTCTTTTTTATCTTTCATTTCTTTTGTTGTTGCTGTTTTTGTTTGGTTGGTTGGTTGGTTGGTTGGTTTGGTTTGCGGTTTTTTTTGGTTTTTTGTTTTTTTTGTCTTTCTTCCAAGGCACAAACTTTAGTCTAATTTTAGTCTAATTTCTTAGGTGACTGAGATGCTAATCAAGCAACTCAAGACAGAGAGGCTAGTGAAAATAATCAAATGTGAAACTGTCCAGGGGAAACACTCTACTTTGAAGTAAAAGAGAGGAAATTGTCATTTTGAAGCCACTAGAGACAGCCTTCTTGTTACAAAGAAGACCCTGGGGAGTCACTACCTGATTTGCTCTTAGTCAGGCTGGCATCTCAGTGACAGGGCAATTGTAATTAGGATGAATAAAATGAGAGAAGTGCCAGCTCCCCAATTTGTAATTCAGTGAGCGACATTAAAGACACAGTATTATGTTTAATTTTTTGAAGAATCAGTCACTGTGCTAACAGGTAGCAGGACTTCCCCCTATGGAGATGACTTACATAAAATCTGAATCTCTTTCCATGAAGAGAACAAATATGACACAGGCAAGGGAGCCCAGATGGTTATGGAACTTTAGGCAGTCTTTAGGAAAAGATGAGATAGAAAATCAGATGTTGGGATTTGTTTTGCCTTCTGAGAAGAGTCACACAAGAGGAAAACAATGAAGCTTCACTGACGTAACTGATATTACAGTCTGATCTTTCATCTTTTCATCTGACTAATGAAAATTACAGGGTACAGATGCATCAAAGACCATTCTCATTATTGCCATTAGAATCAGTAACTCCAAATCAGAATATTTTCAGCATCATTTTCTGGGTATTTATAATTAATTTCCAGGTAGAAATAACAGTTGTTCCAGAAAATGTATAAATTTACATGTGTAAAAACTAAAAGTTCATATTTAATAACTGAATCCTATTCAAAATCTTTTTCTAAGAGTGGGATGTCATGACTCCAATAGAAAAACATGCACAACAGGAAAGTTTGATGTCAATCTTCATTTCCAAACATGAACAAAAATTCTCAGAAGAAATTTCATCTTCTCTAAAGCCAGAAAATAAACGCAAAACCTTTTCAAAAAATAAGCTCAGATTGCAAAGAATAAGTGTTGACTGATACAAAATAATCAGTTTGTGGCTTTGTGTATAAAGAATATGGTTCCTAAGAGGCTGAGCTCTGGCTTCAACTCTTCATTGGTAGCCACCAGTGTATATCAGGTACCTTGTAAAGACACAGCCAGGGAGTGATAAATATACTGCACATAGTTTTGCCTTTTATTTCTGCTAGTTGAAAAAGAAACCCTGAATATGAATATAATTCAAAGCTGGAAAAGTTTCCTTTTGTACAAATTTGAATGGTCCAGCAGGGCACTGAAATATGTCAATATGTAACACACATACACACACACACACACATTATATTTTCCTTTCTAAAGCTTGCATTTTAAAATTGAAGGCAAAGGTTCCAGAAGCCTGAAGATAATTCGCATTTGAGTGATTCTGTGACCATCAGCATTGCTGTGGCCATGAGTTCTACACAATTAAGTCCTCTGCCATAGCAGCTCAAAATGATAAATACAACAATAGCCATGCACTGTCACTGAGCTCAACTTTGGCCATGTCTAATTTGTAGCAATGCCTAAGTCTAATCCTAGTGAAGTTCCTGTCTATGTTACAGATTGAAACTGGTTTGTTAGCAGGTGGGTTGGGAGACAACCTTTCTGTGATTGGTCCCTCTGGCAGTTCTGCATCTGTAATGTAGGTGGACTGTCAGGGTTACTTTAAGATTTCTTTTTTTGGAGCTGTCAGCTCAGTCGGTGCCACAACCATTAAATTCTGTTGAAAATATCAGTTTTCAAAGAGAAAATACCTTCCTTTTCTCACTTGCTCCAATTGCCTTCCTCACCTTGTTTTGTCATGAAAGTCATGAAGGCAACAGCTATTATTGCTATTACTTGTAGTTAGAGGTTTCTCAAATTAATTTCTGCTGTTGATGTTTAAGTCTTGGCTATCAGTCCATCTATCTATCTATCTATCTATCTATCTATCTATCTATCTATCTATCTATCCATCCATCCATCCATCCATCCATCCATTTATCCATCATCTATCCATCATCTATCTAGTTTTGTTTTTTTTTTCCCTGAACCTGAAAATCAGCAATTCCAATCTCTGACATTAAGTCTCACCAGAGTTGTCCCCAGTTTCCAGTCTCATCATCATTACATCACGTGGTTTAAAACAACAAAAAATAAATTACAATATAAAACAAATAAACGAACAAAAAAAGGTGAATAACAAAACCACCCCCAAAAACCCAAAACCAAACGAAACCAAACAAAAGAACAACCCACCAAAAAAACCCAACGATATCTCTCCCCCCCCCAAAAAAAACCCATAAAACAAACAAAAAAAAAAAACCACAAAACCAAAACAAAAAAAAGTTCATCTCTTTACAATGCATCCCCCCCAGAGTCTCACAGGAAATCAGAGAAGAGCTGTGCTTTTTGAGGGAAAAGAAAATGACATTTTAAGTTTAAGCGAAGGGAAAGAAAACTGGGAAGTAAATCAGGTGATTTCTGTTTAGAAGGGGATGAAGAAAATCTCCTTGGTTATCATACCTCAGCTCCAAATGAGTAATTCTGTTTCTAAGATAATATTTTGAAACTTCCCTGTTCAAAAACCAGGATATGAGACATTAGATTAAAAAAAAACAAACAAAAAAGAAAAACTCTTTTAGTCCAGTGTGCCGCCATTACATAATTGTTCAGAAAGTAATCAAGCTGGCTAAAGTCCCGTGGCAATATCTTAAGCCCTCTGTTTTTAAATCCCCCAGCCTTGTTACCTCATTCACTGTGCTGAATCCTAGCAACAGTTTTGTTTCCAGCTTTCATCAACAACGTGGTAAACTTTTCTACTGGAACAAGGGCTCATGGCTGTTTTCTAATAGCCCAGCAACAGCACAAATATAAAATCTGTTAAGGCTTGATGGTAAATAATAACAGCAAATTAATAAATAAATAAATAAAGCATAGCAAATTATTCCTAGCCAACGAAGATAGGTAGAATAAGAGGACTTGTATGAATACATCCATGGAAACTGGATAGAGAGTGTTTAGACCTGTTTTAATGAGCAAAAAGACAAGCTAATGATGGCTGGAAAGTAATGGGAACATCAAATTCAACAAAACATGTTGTGTTCAAACTAAACCCATCTTCAACAAAACACTTAAAAAAATCAGTAAATAAGAGTGAAACCCAGTTTATGTCACTAAACAATGAGAAAACTTCAGTAAAAACTTGAAAGTCTTTAAAAGTATCCCCAGTGTGAGGAATGCTGGGTATCACAAGGAATGACTAGCTATGTCACTCAATAGCAATAGCAATATCTCCTCCTACAGAGAGAATAAAATCTCCTAGAGAGGATTTAGGATATCTTAAGATCTCTTAGGATTATGATCTTTTAGGGAGAGATATTAAAAACACTTTAAAGGCAGGTAAGTGATTGACTAAGTGAAATAAAATCAGCAGATCAGAGTTAAAATGGAAACTGTATGCTTCAAATTTGGGGATAATCTATATATGTAGTCCTAAATAATTAATAAATCATGGGAGACATAAGACCATTACTTTCATTATATTTTGGATAGGTAGACAGGGTTCACTCCACATGAGCCACAGGATGCCAAAAACGAACCTCAGTCTGTAAAATCACATATAATTTCCTGCAATTGTCCAAGAGCCTGGCAACAAAATTCAAATGCATCCAGAGCTTCCCACGGAAGGTAAAACTAGCTAATCCATGCTACTTTCTCCACTACATTTGAAATGCCAAATGAACTGCAAGCTGTGTTCAAAAGTCACTTTGTAGTCATATTATGCCAGCCTAATTTTAGGTGTATGTCTGTTCCATATTTAGGGAATGATGATGGAGAAACCTCAGGTTCAACCTTCTACTTGTAGGCAAAGCAGAGACTACTTGCAATGAACACTGAGCCTGTCTTGGCCACTAGCTCCTATCCCATGGGGACTGTGGCAGAATCATGAATTCAGGGCACCTCTCCAATGACAAAAATACCCTGTGATGAAAGAGAAATGGCATTTTTAATGAACTTAATCTTAGGGAGGTAACAGATTAGGTGCAGATAGACAAGGGAATACAGGTCTGGGATCACACCAAGTCTAAGTATGAGTCTTGGCTCGAAATGGCAAAGTCCATGTAGACAGCCATAAATGCTACCCACTGCCTCATTTAGGGACTCCAGCTTGTAAAAGTAATCCATTCTGTTAAGGATTACACCTGTGCAGTAAGCCACAAGGATGAAAAGCTTTGCACTATTGGAATACAAATCTCCTTATTGTGTGCACAGACCAGACACAGAACTGAGTTGTTAATGTGCTTAAAATTCAGGCTCCTGGTTCCAATCAGATAAATCAGTTCTTTTTCAAAGTATGAGAGAAAAGGCTCATTTTCACCCCTGGCATAAGAACATGAAGGGGTGTAACGAATCTAGTTCCCAGTAGAGCTGAAAAAAAATCTGTGAAATATCTGATAAATATTTGTTCAAATGCTTTGGGCCCTGACCCAAAAAAAGCATGTGTACAGATGAAAAGCAGATGAGTGCTCCCAGCAAAATTAAAGGAGTATCTGTAGAAATATTCACAGGTCAAAGTCAAGCATACACTAAAACATTTTTCTGGGTTACTCTGGTCTATGGCTATGGTATGCACACAGACTCTAAGCATGGAACTATTGGTACAATTTATTTCAGGCAGAGAGGAATCATTGCTATTATTGTTCTTACTGATACTTTGCAGCCTTTATAGTGAGTGCACTCTGACTTTTACAATGTTTTTCCTTGATCCTAGTGTGGCTTGTTCCCTTGCCATGTATCACAAAGCAGTTTATGCTGGCATAACTGCATCCACAATAGCACTTATATTGGTATTTCTGTAGCAGTACATCAGGAACTGATGAGAAATAAATAAAAACAACAATAAAACTCTCATTCTCCCATATAGAACATCCATATCAGACATGGAGTACCTTCTTTCTTGTCCTTCTGCTTCTCGGAAAGGATAAAACAACCAATAGAAATATGCAGGCAAGACTGAACATATAAAACTTTTTCTGTATAGGAAGACATTAAATAGCCCAAAGCTCAGACAAAAAGAAGTCTGAAAAGAATGAAAGAGGCCTGTAAATTGTGAAGAATAATGACAAATGAGTATTTATTTTTTTCTCATGACACAAAAATTATAGGTAGTCAAAAAGAATTATCAGATGTGAAGTTCTAAAAACAAACAAAGGAAAGGACTTTTACATAAAGCAGAATTAATTGTGCAACTTGTTGCCACAGTAACTTGTGGATGTTAACTGCATAAAGCAGTTTCAAGAGATGATTAGACAAATTAATGCGGGTCCTTTCTAAAGGATAGACAAAGATGTAAACAGTCTAGGTCTTTGGACTCTGCACTGAATGAAGACAGGCAATATTGGGAAAAAATTAACCTGTGCATGTTCTTGTTCTGGACTCTTTCAAGGCATTGCCTGTAGGATACTGGGTTAGATGGCAGAAGGGTTTAGATCATGGGGTAAATATTGAAATGTAATTTGTCTTGGCAGGCAAACACGGACAGGCATTTCAAGTCTCACACACTGCTCTCTTTTTACACTAAGGCCTGCAGCACCTACATTTACTGAGGTTTTTCACCTCCTCTGTGTGTCCACAGGTCCAGTGCAAATAGGTCAGGTTAACTGCAGTCCTCTGATTAATTTTGCTCAGCACAGTCTGAGCTGAAGGGAGAGAGAGGTTCTAGCACTACATGACATCTGTGCATAGAAAACTCATGGACTCCTAAAGGAACAGGCCACTACACCATGGTAAATGGATGCAAAAATACAAAGATTTGTTTTATTGTCAAATATCAGTGCAGTGTAAAATACCTGATTTGCTTTGTCAAATATTTAGTTGCCAAATTCCCAAGACAACACTTCTACTTAAGTTTAGATAACATTTTCATCCCAAGAACCTCTGTTTACTCTAAGTGCCAAATTAGGAGCTATCTTAGAAATCTTAGCCTACTACACTCTTTAACCTGGCAGAATTTGCCAGTATAAATGATTTAGGTTTATATTTTTAAAGATATTCAGGAGCCATTTTATCTACTCACTTTCCTGATCTTTTATGCCTTTTGGTTCAAGTCGCAGAGGATGTTACCCCAAAAACCTGTGTGAAATAGTTTTTCAGTCAAACAGCCCTCCCTTGAAAACATCTGAGAGCCTTCCAGTCTCCTTAGTTGTGATTAATGGGTCTATTCATGTGTGTAAAGTTATTAACAGAAATATTCATAGAACCAGATACTAAACCAATGAAGAATGAATTAACAGGTTAAAATGGGTGTACAGAGCTGATCAGGTTATGCTCCAGCTTAACTTCTTTGTAGTGGCCTAAATTATTTCTTTATAGCCTACAAAAAAAAAAACCTGCAAGAAGACCTTACAGCTGAAAATCCTATCTGGCAGATTTGTTTTCTTTGTCATGGGTTCACCTTCTCTAGGAGTCAAACTCCCACTCAGATGCTCACTCCTCACTACCCATCAGAAGCACAGGGGCAGAAAGTAGAAAAACAAAAACAAAAACAAACACAAAACCAAAACAAAACAAATCAAACAACAATAAAAAAACACCTCCAAAAGAACTCCAAAAAAAACAGAAGCAGGAAAGCTTGTGGGTTGAGATTAAGACAGGGAGATCACTTATCAATTACTGTCACGGCCAAAGCAGACAGGAAAATGAACTTAATTTATTGTCAATTAAAATAGATTTGGGTAGTGAGAAACAAAAGAGACAAACCTTAAGGCAACTTGTTTGCTTCTGCTTTCCCAGACTCTTCAGACTTCTCTACCCAACCCCAAGTTGCCCAGGGTATACAGTCACTATTGGAATCATATCAACAATGCCTAAAGATTTTTAGATTTTTCATATATTTATAGCTTTGTAGATTTTTATTATATATTTCTATGGTTTCTAGTACTTTTCCTGTCTTTTGTCTCATCTTAGAATGAGAAACGAACCCTTTCTAACACATTCTTGAAATTTTGTTTTGTATTATCATTTAGATTCGAAATTCTGACATCTTGTTTTCCTTGTCCTTGTGCTTGAATAAGGACATCTTGTTTTCCATGGGAACTTAAGACACCTAAGAAGAAGTAGGGGAAAAATTCCCAGGACCAACTCCAAGGAGTCGACCCAAGGGTGGATTACTCGGGCAGCTGATCTCCCATTGAATGTACCTGCTAGATATACTAATTAATTAACGTTATAAAAATTGCAGGAATCTTTTAGACATATTTTGTGCACCTGAAAACTTTCATTTAAAAAATTGCTTTTTATCTCGCCACTCCTAATATTATTTTGAAAGCTTTATGTTTTGATTCCAGGCAACATCAGGAATATCCCATCTCCTCTGGAATGGGGTCCTTCACATGAGTATCTGCCCCAGAGTGATTGTCTTGGCAGACAGCAGTGTGGACATCTATTCCAGACTGACAGTCTTCATAGGATGCTGGGGGGGTCTCTGCTGTTCCTTCCTGCCTCCTTTTCCAAGGATGTTTCTTCCCCTTGTTACATTCGCTGAAATCACAAGGAAATTCCACGGAAATGCAAAGCTGAACACCACAGTGGGGAAGGGTACAGAAACATTGATTCAGGAGCCATGGGCATAGCTGTCTGAATTCCTGCTACTGGGACAGGCACTTCTTGGGCAGCAAAACAAGCATGTCTTGTGCTGTAAAAGAAATCACAAATAGAGAATACCATCGGACATATCAAAAAGGTTTTTCTCTCAGGGCAGGGGTTTAGGATGGTGAACCATCAGTACACAATGGGCAAAGATGTAAAAATGTAATCTAGCAGATAGTTAGAAATCACACATCACTCTAAGGCACCAGCTGGGGGATCAAACATTCTCCAGAAGAGGATGTCTCCCCTGGGATACAGGTGTCCATCTCTGTGTAGGAACTGGTAGCCTGAGGGAGAAGGTGCCACTAGAGGGACCACTGGTCTGATCTCTGAAAAAACACAGAGCTTCCGAGCTTCCAAAAGTTATCTGAAGTCAGGAATACGTGGGGGCATGGTTCCTTTCTTGATTTGAGTGTCACTGGTGAAGACATCTCCTCAGCAACCAGGCAGCCCCAACTCAGCTCCATCCACCCAGCCCTGTTTCATAGATGTGTGATAAGGGGCACAGGGCAGGCTGCACATTTCTCAAGGGATAGGTAAAAAGTTACAACAACCTTTCCTCTGTTTCTCATCAAGGATAGAAGAGGACATTTTGCACTATATTTGAGCTGAAAACCTAAATGCTGGATATGAAGAATATCTTCAACCAGACTAAAAAGAAGAGTTCAGGCAATAGAATGAAACACCAGAAAGGGTTCGTGTAAAGGAGGAAATAATATTCAGGGCAGGATGTGATAACCAATTATTAGGGATGGAAAAATCTGTGAAGCCAATCCTGCCAATCCTGCAGGGGGATGGAATAGCTGTCCAGAGGCCTCCATTCCAGCCTTAATAAACGTGTATAGGGGAATGCTGAATTAGCAGTTAAAAGAGACACCAAGGGTGCAAACACAGAGCTGTGATATTAAAGGACGGAGACAACACTCTATTTACAATAAAATAAACATCGTTTACACACGTGTTACCCATTTAAGTGAGAAGTTCGGAAATGGAAGCAGGCACTGTCAGGCTACATTTACAAGAGATGTGTTTGATGGAACATTTCAACACGCTTTGATTGAGACCCCTGCTACTTTTCTTTTGAAAATTGTAGAGTAAAATGTGCTGGTGAATTGTAAAGGTTTCATCCCCCTTGATGTATTTTTATTGAACACGACTTGCAGGCTTCAAATTTTAATACTCTGTCCCTAGACTGCTGTCACTCACCATATCACACTTCTCAATTCACAAGGGTTAGAGTTTAGGGGAAAACGGCCCAAACATAATCATTGGGACACTTTGTTTATCCTAGGGATATATTGTCAAAATGTAAATTTATATTTTATAATTCCCAAGGGAAATAAAAAGGTGGCATTTGAAAGCAAAAACACACACACACACAAAAAAAATCTTTTCTCATCACTAACTGCCATGCTCTATCAGAAAAGAAAAGTATTTCCCTATTATATTGCATTTATTTCCCAAGTGCTTTCTTCTCCTTCATAGGAACTTTTTCTTCAGGGTTTCAGAATAATGTCATGCTTTTCTTTCCTCCCTTAGCCTTCCCATGTTCAAACTTACAGATGGCAGCATCCTTCTCAGACGTCATTTTCATTGCTACAAACTTCTGTGCCTCTGGAGGAGGCCAGCTTATGATTCTGCTATGCCACTAATGAGTCTCCCATCTCTTCAGCAGTAAACAGTCTTTTTACTAGTCAATATTTGTGCTGCATTGTGCACACAAAACCCTATGAATCTTGCCCCCACTAGTGAACACATTTTATGGATATAAATAGATTTTTTGTTGTCTTCCAGAGACTCAGGATTACTGGCCTTTTTTGTGTATTCACAATGTCTTGTGTACTTAGATCATAAATTTTCCATGAAAAATGGATGCTAGTGGCAGTGGGCAATCTAACTATCTGTATTATTTATTCAGTTTCTCTGGAGCAAAAACTAAATATATTGACTTTTGGCTAGTTAGTTGTGCTTGGTCTTTGTGATTCTACCTAGAATAAAACACAGATCGAGGTCATTTAAAAAGCGTGAGCTTTTCCAGGAAAAGCTCAAATTCGATATTACTTAGTAAACACACTGGGCTTCACTGTAAAAAATGAATGAAATGGGTTCAAGGAACATCTTATTGGCTGTATTAGTATTCTGTGAATGTGGGAGCACAGTATGGACACAATAAAGTACAAGACACTCTTAATTTTTACTTGTTGCTACATAGGAACACCAGGTAAAACAAAATAGAACCCTGTCTTGGCAATGTCCTACGAAAATAAACAAACAATTTTTTCCCAAACATATAACCTGGAGTTTAAGCTATAAGTAATAGCCTAGGTGCATGAGGTAAATAAAACTGACATAAATAAAAGCTATATGCTCCCATCTATGACCATTCCTGAGATGGAATTTTCAGAGGGGTGTCAGGACAGGTCTGTTAAAAGAATCATGAGTGCAGAGTACCTCAAACTATATTTGAAACTGCATTTCAATCAAAAATTATATGGAAGGAGCCCATTCAACAGTTAGCATGGAAAGCATCTAGGATCCCGGGCAAATGGTTTTTCCCCAGCCTCCCTTTTCTGTATGCTGCATTCTTAATTCCAAGTATCTTGATAGGCAGCAAATATTGCAAAGATCCCTCAGCCTGGTAAGAAATCTATAGGGCTGGAGGTCATTAAATCAACCTCCCACTTGAATCCAGCATCCTGTCTGCATTATGTCAAAGAAAACTTTAAAGTAGGAATTAAAACTCTACAAACTCATATTCAATTATTATTATTCATCTTATTAATACTTGCTGTTGTGAGAATTATCAGGAGATAATTGACCTTGTCAGTGTTATGCACCCTCTGCATTACTGTTAGGTTCTTCCACTCCCCTCATGCTTAATTATAACTTGATAAAGCAAAAAAGAAGTTTATTTTCCCCTTCCCTGCTTTAACTATAGAATATCAAAGAAAAGGGAGCAGGGAGACTGGGGGAGGAGGAGGGAATAAATCTCCTAAAACATGTAATCTGCTCAATTAATAAAGTGAATCTAACAGAGTTGCTCCCTGGGGCCTGACAAATGCACCTGTCGCCATCACCAGACAACTAATATAAAGCACATGTCCAGACATTCTCCCCCTCCACTGTTCTCTATACATGTGCTTTAAGAAAAGAATTCTCTAAATCAAGCTAGGGGGTAGTGGATGGAACTTTTTTTTTGGGGGGGTGGTTTTGTTTTGTTTGGTTTTTTTGTTTGTTTGTTTGTTTTTGGGGTTTTTTTTTGTTTGTTTTTTGTTGTTTTTTTGTTGTTTTTGATGTTTTGTGGGTTTTTTTGTGTTTTGGCTTTTTTTTGGTTTGGTTTGGTTTGGGGTTTTTTTGGTTTTTTTTTGTTTTTTTTTTTTTTGTTTGTTTGTTTTTTTTGGGGGAGGTTGCTTTTTTGGGGGAGTTTTTTTTTTTAGTTTTTTGGGGGGGTGGTTTTTTTTTTGTTTTATTTTTGGTTTTGTTTTGCTTTGTTTTACTTTTTTAACTGTAAAACACTGATTTTCTGCCACACTCATGCTGCTTAGCTGGCAGCAGTAAGCACAGCAAACACAGGACATTTCAAAAATGCATTCAATGGAAGAAGGAATATATACATACACACTTAAAGAGCAGACATTCTATCCCCATCTGCAGCCTTTTTAAGCACTGTTTCATACATCAGCCTTGAGCTGTCATTCCAGCAGATTTGAGGCTCACATGATGGGAACATTGATAAGGAAGCGATGCAGGTGCTCCGGTGTGTGCAAACTGGTGTCTGTGCCCTGGGGATTAGAGAGGAGATGAAAACATCCACTCCTCCTGCTGTCATTGACGTGTGCATCCCCAGATGCAGTGGCTAGCTTCCATCTCCCCAAAGACCCCTCCAAACACTCAACACAGAGACTGGGTTGTACACACAGGATGAAGAAAGCCTTTGGCCCTTTGGGCTTCACCTTGTGTGACCTCCAGCCTTTTAACCCCTTGGGTGGCTGTGTTTGCCAGACTGTAGAAAAGGTAAAGTAGTCCCATAAAGAAAGAGCTGTCTCCCTGAGCATGGATCACAGGTGTTAGGAGAAGATTTTTCCAAAAGAGATGCTAGCATCTAGCTATCTATTTGATAAACAAGATATCCATAGAGATGGAAGATGTTTACTGTAAGTCTTAAGTCTTGCCGTCTTGGGCACTACAAAATAGCTTATTCTCTAAAATTGTTGCCATGGGTTGAGATTTTCCTCATACATTTGGGCAGGAATGCTCCTTTGTTGGTGTGATATTTGACTCACTAATGCTCACTACTGCCTGATATTCAGTAAAATCAAGTATTCTTATTCATTTTTCTTTTTGAATTTTCACAGCAGTATGAGGTGAAGAATGAAGACAACTGTATCCAAGTTTTCTTTCTTTCTTTCTTTCTTTCTTTCTTTCTTTCTTTCTTTCTTTCTTTCTTTCTTTCTTTCTTTCTTTCTTTCTTTCTTTCTTTCTTTCTTTCTTTCTTTCTTTCTTTCTTTCTTTCTTTCTTTCTTTCTTTCTTTCTTTCTTTCTTTCTTTCTTTCTTTCTTTCTTTCTTTCTTTCTTTCTTTCTTTCTTTCTTTCTTTCTTTCTTTCTTTCTTTCTTTCTTTCCTTCTTTCCTTCTTTCCTTCTTTCCTTCTTTCCTTCTTTCCTTCTTTCCTTCTTTCTTTCCTTCTCTCTTTCTCTCTTTCTCTCTCTCTTTCTCTCCTTCTTTCTCTCTTTCTCTCTTTCTCTCTTTCTTTCTTTCTTAGACATCTTAGGTGAAGTACTTTAGCTATTTATCTCATTGCTCAGACAGCAAGGCTCATAAATTAACTGTAAATTTTGGAAGTGGGCTCTACGTGATTTTAAAATCATTTAGCATCTGCCAATTGAGGTTTTGAATATTTTTTTTTAATAGGATCAGGAAGATTAATCGATAGGAAAAAGCGTGGAGAAGTATTTTGCAAAACATTAGAGTTGTCTGAAAATAGGATCCTTTCACAATGAAATTCTCTTACACAAGAAAAACAGAAATCGTGAAAGATTATAGAGCATTTTAATTCTCCAAAACGTTTCACACAGAATTAATTATTTTTGTAGACTTTTTTCAGAAAGATGAGAAAACCCTGGAGGTATGAGGCCATCATTTTAGACAACCATCCTACAATGATTTTAAAGAGGCTCTTATAATTAAACCAGACAGGGTGTCATAGACTTTACTGCATCCAATTCTGAAAAATACATATGTGATTTGTTTGTTTGTGTGTTTTACATTTTCTATTAAAATTAAGGGACTACATAACATGTATAATGTCTATTTAATGCTACTAATCCTGGAAGTCCTATTACTTCTATTGCTTTCAGGTAGCAAGACATATTTGCTTGTATTGGCAGACAGAATAGGTTAGAGGGACCAGGCACTGATTTTTTTTTTTTTCTGTCTGAAGCCATTAAAATCAGACTAAGTCACAGATATAATGAGCTTAACTTTAAGTAAAGGGAAATCCAAAGTAAGACTCTTGACGCTGTTCTGCTTGCAAGCATATTATTGCCTACTCCTACTCCCACTCTTTCCATGCAGGATCACAAGAGTTTCTGTTTCCATAGTATACATTCAGACTTGTTTCCTGTACAGAAACGAGCCAGTCTGACATCCAGATTGAGAAGAGTGGATAAATAAATTCCATCTTTTTTAAGCTTGGAGGTGGTGTGAGAATGTGCTGCCCCCAACCCCTTAAACCATTACCACTCATGGGGGTTGTGATGTCTGGAGACAGATTGGTAACTGGACTGGCAACACAGGAAAAGGCCAAAAGCTCTCTGGAAGAGTGACCCAGAAATCTTGCTGTTATGCAAATGTAATTCCATCATCTTACTCCATAAATAGTGGCAGCCTGGGAGCCACTGAGCTCTCCAGCCCTGCAGTTCAAGGGCTCTCCCCTTGAACAGGGGCACCTCTCAATGCCTTGAGACTCTTTGCTGAAACTGATCCTTGCTAAGTGATTAATAGCATGCTATACTTTGAAATCTGAGGTAAGGAATGTAAAGAATTGACTAAGTGCATATAAACCCTTAGAAGTAAACTTTTGACCAAGTCTGGGATTAGAAGCGGATGCAGGTGTACCCAGAGTCTTCTTTGAGAGGTTCTTTCTGAACCTTATGGCTCAACAGGATCATCCTCCTGACAGCTCTGTGTGACCCTGTTCCCTATGCAACAAATAATCCAGTGTTCCTCGCTGCTGAATCGTGTTAAATCACTGCCACATTTACCACAGAATTTTTTTAGCTCACTGTTTTATTTCAACAGAGTATGTTGCATCTTCTCTTTTCAGAGTGAAATGCACCACTAACTAGATTATGCAATCTCACAGCACCACAATGCATATCCAGTCAGTATCTGAATTACAAACCTTCAGTATGTCCCGAGTTGATCACTGGGTCAAGGAAAAACGGAATAACTTTCAAAGGAGGATTCTTTTGGTTGCATTCCCTGCATAATCCATTCTGATCATCATCACACGAGATCTTTTTCCTGAGATGAGGCTGCTGAAGGTCCTGTTGTAAACCAGATCTGTCTGACCTAGACACCAAAGGAACCCATTTGGTTTGGAGGTGGAACTCAATGCTCCACCACTGCTGAAACAATTATTATTTCTGTCTCTTCCACTGGCCATATGATACATCTAAAATATCTTTTGATGAAATAAGCCCAAGCTTAGTTTTAGGTAATAGATAGAAATTATATAGATTTATTGTACTGAAAAATAGGCAGAAAGCTATCAAAGCTAAAGTTAACATTTTTTCAGGGTTTAACACAAACACTTTAAATGTCTTTGCCACCGCCTCCTCTCCAGTGACAAAAATTATTAAAAAAGCAATTTTATGCCCTAGAGCATGAAGCAGCTTGAGATATTATGAAAGCTAGAGTACTGCAGTAGAGTAAGCTCTTCTGTGCTTTGTGAAGACAAGGCATCTGATGCTTAAAGTGCTGGCATAGATTGCAAGTCTCTGTTTTTTTCTTTGATCATAGATTGCCTTCCTGCCCAGCTTTGGCCAAGTCATTTGAATTTGTTGATTAATGTTGATTAAATGTTAAACAGAAAGAGTAATACTGCCACACTTCACAGCTACAGAGGGGATAAAATTTAGATTCTTTATACAGGACTGACAAAGACACCCTTGACAGCTAAATAGTAAATTGAAGAAATATCGTTAATAAGCCCCAACAATTAACAACTATCCCATAAGCCAGTACCTTTGCATCCTCTATATCAAATTCACCATGCATAATCCTTTCTTGTGCTGAGCTCTGCTGATAAAGGAAGGATTCGTTAAAAATTATTTGTGCTATTCATTATGGAAGCCATACAGGGCTCCTGCATGACAGCAGCAGTTTCAAGAACCAGTCTGAAGACTTTGGGAGAAAAATATAAAAAATCCCTCAGTTTAAAAGCAGAGGGGGGGAAAAAGAACACTTTTCTACACTTCAGGAGGAGCTTTAAGAAACCAGTTTAGTTTTCAATAGTGTCCCTGTGAATAGAAGCCAGATGGTCTTTAAACCAGCATTTCCCCCACCATTTTAGGCATGAAAGCCACTACTCTGATGGAGTTGCAAGGGGGAGAGATAGGGATGGCAGGATACAGGCAACACACAAAGGGGAAATAAGAAATCCTTTAAACAAGAATTGAAATAGTCTGTTTGACAGCTAGAAAAGGGGGGAGTGTCAGGAAGGTAAAAGGGCAGGCTCCATAGGGGTAAGCAGAAATAATGGAGTGTAGAGTAACAGGATGTGAAGGGGTTATAATGATCATGGTAGCCAAGTGTGTAATTTGCAGTGAATAATTGATCCAGTGCCTTTTTTTTTTCAAATTTTTTTTTACTGCTTCTCATCAAGAAGATCACAATTTTCTTGCATCTGTTCCATCCTGATGATTCAGTGAGTGATTTCTGCAATTGAAGCATGGTGTGTATACTGAACACAAGCAAAATTCATTGTGAATATACAATATCAGAAATCCTAGTTTTGTTTTGATGGAACACATAAATCACATGGTATTTTGTACTTTCTCTAATTAGTGAGTGCGACTCTAACAATTGCTGTGACATTTCTCCCAATTACATATTCAGAAAGTGTTTTTCATGAATATTCTTTTAAAATGGACTTTCTCTCCAAATGCTTATGACAGTAAACTCATTGGCAAGAATATTATTGCAGTGTTTGACAATCTAGGGATTTAAAATTCCATGGCACTTTTTTTGTTAAAGGGGAAGAGATTACATGTGAGCCAACCCTAATTCCAGCATATACAATTACTCATGAAAATATCTGATATGGTCTTCATTAAATGAAATAGGTCTCCAAGCCTCTACTTCACTTTCACTCAGGAGGCATTGGTATATGTGTGACTGAAAGCAAATTTGCAGGTTTTTCAAACATGAGATGGGCTGAAAATACCTCCAAACCAGGGTGTCCCAACTGTCTATCATGGAAGCTAGGGGAGAATTACGTGCTCAATAAACAAGTAAATGCTCCCTTGGAATGCTAAGAAGGAATTCTCAGTGTACTGCAGGAAAAAAAAAAAAAAAAAAAAAAAAAAAAAAAAAAAAAAAAAAAAAAAAAGAAAGTGAAGGTGATCTAATTTCAGGACAAACTCATAAAATTCCAGAGGGTAGAGCTCAGTCTAGTGAGACTCATGGAAAGGACAGGAATGTAATTAGCACCCAAACAGCTTTCATGGGAAGTAACAACAGGCAGCATAAGAAAAAAATGATAGTGAGAGGCATCTGGGGCAAAAAAAACTTGCCCTTAGTAAAAGAGAACAGGTTAAAGAATTCTTAAGCAAATTAGAGAACATAAATCTATAGGTCCTGATACCATGTACCCAGAAGTGCTGAGGGGCTTGGATTAAACCATTGTGAGGTCTCCTGAGAGTGACTGAATGATTATGATGACTAGAAGAGGTGCCTGAGGACTGGAGGAAAGCAAAGGTCGCTCCTATCTACAAAAATAGTAAGAAGGAGGGCTTGTGGAATTATAGGCTGGCCAGTCTATAGTCCTTTGGAAAGTGATTAGTTAATCCTAGAAAGCATTTCCAGGTAAATGAAGGACAAGAAAGAAAACAGGAGCACCAGCATGGATTCACTAAGGGGGACACATATTTGACCAATGTGATAAACTTCTGTGGTGAAGTTACTTTGCTGGCAGGTGAGAGAAAAGCAGTGGGCGTCTACCCTGGCTTCCACAGGACACTGAAAATTGTCAGCACAGGATCCTCACAAGGGAATTGATGAAGCATGGGCAAGATAAACAGAGAGACATGACTGAAAAGGGCAGGAAGGTGGCAATCTGTGACACAAAGTCTTGTTAAAATCCAGTCACTGGTCATAGATATTCATTATTTTTCTAGATGATGAGGAAAGAACTGTACAAAACTGGGAAAGCTGGTACACCATTTGTCATCCAGAGGTACCTTAATAGGCTGGAGAAATAGTCTAAAAGAAGACTCATGATTTCTGGGCACCACGAAGCCCATTTCAGAGAGAAGGGAGAATGTGTCTATGTATATAAATGCTTTAAAGGATGATGCAAAGAACGTGAAGTCAGGCTCTTTGGAATGGTGCCTCAGTGAGCACAAACTGGAACACAGGAGGTTCCTGCAGGAAATTAGGAAACACTTCTTTGCTGAGAGTGATCGAGCACTGACTGTCTGTAGTGGTTTAAGCCCAGCCTGCAGCCCAGCCCTACACAGACACTCACTCCCTCCCTCACCAGCAGAATCTGAGAGAGAACCAGAAGGGTGAAAGCTGGAGAACGCATGGGTTGAGATAAAAATAGTTTAATATGGAAAGAAAAAGCTGTTTACATAAGCAAAGCAAAATAAGAATTAATTCATTTCTTCCATGAGCAGGTGTTCAGCCAGCTCCAGGAGAGCAGGGACCCACCATGCAGAGTAGTTACTTGGTAAAACAATCACCATCACTTCAAATATTGCCCTTCTTTCTTTCCCCTCTCCCTTATGTACAGAGCACGAACCTCCTATGGTCTAAAATACCCCATTGGTCACTTGGGGTCTCCTGTCCCAGCTGTGCCTCCTCCCAGCCTGCCAAGGATCCTCAGCCCTCTTGCCAGTGTGGCAGTATGAAAAAGAGAAAAGGTCTTGCCTGTGTAATCCTGTTCAGCAATAACAAAAACACCTCTGTGTTACCATACCTGTGTTCAGCATAAACCCAAAACACAGCACCATGCCAGACATTGGGAAGAAAACTCACTTTGCTCCAGCCAAAACCAGCACACCTCCCTTTTCAGACAGGATTTGTACAAGGTGATCCCCATCCTTTCAACCTCCTGGGTTGAAAGCTCCAGCTCTTTCCCACAGTGCTGAAAGAGGATAGCCCTTCTCTGGAAACCTTTTGGGAACACAAGTCAAGGAAAGTTTTGCACCTAGAAGGTCACCAGGTGCATTTCACTCTCCAGCTAATTGCTGGGTCTTTGTGTTGAGGGCCATCAGTGTTTCATCACAGCCTCTGTCCAGCCTGAGGCTAAACAGTTCCTGCAAGGTGATGAGAAGATGGCAACACCTTAAAAAGCAGCTTTTTCCCTTCTTTAGGGCATCTGCATCCCTGTCTGAGCAGCAGCTGGGGACAGCAGCAGGGACCACTCTGGTGCACTGGGTGGTGGCTGTTATGGCCCCAACATTGCTGCTCCTCAGCACTCACACAGGCTTTGTCCCTTGGCATTTAGTCCTGAGCTCCTGTGAGCTCACGTGTGTGGTGTACATGTCTGTTCCAACAGGGCTCTGGTCTTTCACATGGAGGGGTCTCACTGAGGACACTCTTGGCTGGTGGAGGTGCTGTGGTCCTGCATGGTGGCAACCCCAGGACCATGGGCACAGGGAGAGTTCCAGCACCTTTAGTACTGCAGAAGATTCCCAGATAGCTCCTCAGCCTTCCCAGAGCACCTCTTTTATGTAATATAAAATATAAAAGGAAATGGATCTGGGGCCCTGCAGCTCTTTTCCTCTCTTCTCTTTCTCCCTTCCTCTCTTATTTTCTTTCTCACATCTTTTTTCCACTTTCATTTTCTTTGTCTTACAACTCCAGCTCCAGAATATCCATGCAGAAACACCTATCCAAGGTCTAAGGACTGGTGATATCCTTTGTTTTCTTCCTTTGCTCTGTCAGGGCACATTCTATTAATTTCTCCCATTCTCCATATAAAAGTTTGTTTTGGGAGGGGAGAATTTGTAAAGATTTTTGTGGCTTGTGAGCCAGTACCTTTAGTTGTGAGTTGTACTTTGTGAACCAGCACCTTTTGAGGAGTGTGGGAGCTGTGAAGTGCTGCAGAGTCATTCTCTCCATGCTCGAGACCTCCAGTTGTGTCCTATATGCTTCCATGGATATCTGTATTCCAAATTTGCCCAAGCAACTCCAATTTTGATCTTTCTGCATAGTGTATGGTATTGCAATGCTTTAAACTCTGCTGCTAGACATAGAACTGGGAAAGCTGGAATGAAGCCTGTGCCACTATAGTCTGAGCAAAAGAAAACTCATGGATATTCTTCCATGCCCTTTGCCAGTGATTTCATTCAGTAGTGGAGACAAATCTTCTTTAGCCTTTGTTTTTCATTTCATGTGATAGTGGAATATTTTTGGTGGCTTTTCTTATCCATGACCAATTTTAAATCCAGGTAAACTTTTAATTGTCTAATTGCATCACCCTGTACTCCTGGTTTCCCAGTGATTTTCAATGTCCACCCATTAATTTTCTCCTGTTTAAACTCAGTGAACCAAGTCATCCTTTTGCCAAAGCTGTTCAACATCCTTCACATTGAAATACATATTTCTTTTGCTCTAATTTTGTCCTTGATGAGGTACCCCTCATCCTTTGGTCCTTCATTTCACTCCATGAAATCTCATAAGTTCCCTGTACAAGGCAGGAGTCACTCATTATTCTGCTAGTGGTTTTCCTCAGGATTTTTATTATTTTTTATTATTATTATTTCCTCTCAATGAAGTTATGCACAAACATGGAAATGAGATTTGAGGGTAGGTAAAGAGCTGGACATATGATCTTATCTGGAGAGAGGAAATTTTGAAAATTAAGCACACTCTTAACAATGGCAAAAAATCACACAACATTTGCTGACAGAATTTCATTAATATTTTCTTTCCCAATCAAACTAGACCATACCTCTAACTTATAGCTTACTATTTTTAGCTTGAGCTAGCAAATATGAAGATGAAATAAATACTTGCCATTCCAAATTTAGAATTCAGGTGTCCACGAGTAATTCAAGACATTACCACATTAAAACCAATGCTATTTTTTCAATAAAATTTAGCCATTTCAAAGGGAGCATGTGGAAAGGAAACAAACTAGTCTTGGCAAAGGGTCTGAAGGTAAAGAAAGGCAGATGTGTCCACCATAAGGGGAATGTGTCAAGACTCTCCTGCAGAGAAGTAAGGCTCATCTAATTGCCTCCTGTCTCACTCTCCTGCTCTCCTAGAGAGAAATGTATTTCACTCATTTTCAGCACAGCATCAGAGCCTTTCTTTTAGTTCATGACCATCACACATGCCAAGTGTGGCTGGGCGCCAGCAGCCTCACCTGGAATCAGGTGATTGTTAAAGTTGCAAAACTGGAGAGAGAAGAGGAGCTGCAGTGCCATCCACTACCACGATTCATCCTGTATGGCCAATCTCATTTATTAAGAGGAAATTTACCACAGAAGGAACTTTACCAAAACTGAGGGATTTACAAAACTTTCCTTTCTAAGCATTCTTCACTATCTACAAAGATTTAAGGTCATATTCAGTGACATTTCTGTAGGGTTGTTGTGGGTTTTATTTTTAATCTGGACATTTATGTAAAAATCCAGGAATTAAGTTTTAAAACTAGCTCTTCTTATCAAATTAACTTGAAACCGGCAAGTAAATCAAAAGGTTTTCACAGAATCATAGAACCATTAAGGTTGGTAAAGACCTTTAAAGTCATCAAGTCCAATTGTCAACCCAACACCACCACCTTTACCACTAAATCATATATTTGAGAGCCACATCCATATGTGTTTTGAGCACTTCCAGGGATGGTGATTCTACCACTGCCACAGACATGGAGGGATTAGAGGAAAATATAAATATAGGAAACGCAATTCCTAGGAAAATATAAATATAGGAATCACAATTGTCATTTTATATATGTTAAACCCCCACTCCCACCCCAATCAATAACCTAAAAAACCCCAAAATCTAGAGTATTGAGTGACAAAAAGTATCAAAAGCACCATAGAAGAGGAAGGTACCTGGAGCTGTGACATTATCACAACCGAAGCTTTTCAGAATTTACAAAGAAGGAAACTGTCAGATGTATTTGGAACAATTTGAACTTGATTCTTCATTGACGATGTAGCCACCTGCTGCGCAATCCCAGTAATGTAGATAAGTGGGCATATTAGACTGGAACAATGTGGCCAAATGTTGCAAATACTAACATAATTCTGAGGCAATATTAAAATACAGACAGCTGTTAAAAATAATATCTAAGATACAGCTTTCAGTCGTTGATAAAACGGTGCTGATTCTCCTGAGAGACAGGGCAAGGGGAGCCAGGGAACTGAAGAATTTAGCACATCATGCTGTGTCTTGTTGAGGAACACAGTCACTGCAAAGCTGCATGCAGTATTCCCAGAGAATACAACTTTTCAGAGAGAGGAGAAGATGCTTCTAAGAGAAGACAAAGTTTGGAACAAATCTGCCTTTGCTGCCTTTAGAATAATTGAAGCAGAGAGCTCTGTAAACTGATGGACCACTACGGAATAAACTGGTGGCCTGACACGAACTGATGACCCAAGACCAAATGGGTAAACACTTTATCCGTGTGAAACTTGCAGCAGCATTTTAAATAGAGGGATGGGGAAGTAAATGAGTATCTGTAATTATCCAAACTCAATTAAGACTATGAAATACCTTAGTTGGTTGTTAACATTTACTGTGTAGTGCCTGTGATTTAGTTTTTTTTTTCTTTTCTTTTCTTTTCTTTTGTTGTTGTTGTTGTTTGTGTTTTTTTGTTTTGGTTTACTTTTTTTGTTTGTTTTTTTTGTTTGTTTGGTTTGTTTGTTTTGGTGGGCTTTGTTAGTTTGTTTGGGTTTTTTTTTACTTTGAAGTATTTGTATTCAAAGGAGACAGGCATAATCCGTAAAACCACCTGGAAAAATTTGTCACCGTTTTAGAATTTAGGTTAGGAAATGTTTCGAGATTTACTGATAAGTGCATGAGAGCAGGTGTTCCTGGAGCTGAGGACTAGTGACACTTCCCATATTGGTTATATGTCTGCCAGGTTGATTGTTCTAATCCTCAAACAAGGACTCTAATTTGACCCTCAAAAGTGAAGACTATTAAACTAATAATAAACCTCTGGGATATGAAGGTACTCGGGATTATTTGCAGATTTTAACAGCTGGTTTTTTAGAATTTGTGTCCAGCTAGTAGAGGGATGTCATTTGGTTGAAGAAAGGGTAAGTTCAGATGAAATGAAGAAGTTCGTCTTTTAGCTATTATGTAGACAGTTTTTTAAAATTGTATAATTTTCTTCTAATGTTCCTTGCATAACTTTATAACTGAGCATAGTGTAAAAAATAATATTTATTCATTTTACTACAATTTTTTCCTTAATAAAAAAAAAAAAAAATCCCCCAGACTTCTAAACTAGAATGAATCAGTGAAAATTACTGAATTTGAACGGCTACAAAATATATTCTGTCTTCTCAAACACATCTCTTTTGCCTTTAGATCTGTATTTGATTTGTCTTTGTAGCAGGCCAGAAGTCCATGCCAGCCACAGGAATACCAAACCTTTTGAAGTGTTGTGTGACTTAACTGCATATTCAATTTACTTGCCCTGGCAAATATGGTTTTGAAAAGACAGATGGTTAAATAAAACAGTAAATTTTCTTATTTTTCAAGTAATGGTAGAAATGAGAAGAGAGGTGGGGTCCTGAAAATGTTCTGCTATGGCAAATAACATCCAGTATGAGCTCTTTCACTTCCCATATTAAAAAAAAAAATCAGGATTTTTTACTCTGGTTGGTACATTTCTACAGAATATGGCTTCTCTAATGAGTGAGAATTTTCTTCAACTTTCTAGTTTAAATTCATTTTTAGCACTTTATACCCATCTTGTCTTTTGCAAACATTTCCCATTAGCTATAATAGGCCTTTTCCTTCTCTCACGTTACCATTAAAATTTCCTTGATGTTATTTTAGATAGCAATCAAATCCTCTAGTGTATCTCTTTGTTTTTGAGAGCCTACACAAACCAAGATCTCTAGACTGCTAAGAAAATTTCTCCATTCTCTTGACCTTCTAAGTAGCCCTTTTCTGAATTTATTCCACTCTGTGTTTCATATCTGGGATTTCATAGCTCATTTATATTAAAACTTTATGTGAAACTGACAAATATACATTTAAATTTCTTGTTCCAACACTTTAAGGGTAAAAAAACAAACATATTGAAGATTAGGAAATAGTCCACTGTCAATGTTCTCGAGCCATAACTTTGGAGACAGTTATCTTTTTGTTTGGACTTGCATTTGTTCGTTTGTTAGATTGTTTTGATAAGGAAGTTTTTAACTGGATTTAAAATGTAAAGAAATTATCTGTTAGTTTTGAGACACACAGGGATGACTTGTACAGACTGAACATAAAATGCATGTTTACCTATAAATTCAAAATGCAGATTTGATAACAGAGCAATGCCACCCCTCTCTCCCCCTCCCAAACCTCCCCTGGTATCAGTGAATTTTACCCTCTTACACTTCTGGGACTATCACTATTCTTCCAAATAAGCTTAAGAGCTGTTACCAGAGTAAATAAATATGGAATGAATAGCACTGTGTTGTCTCTACCTGGGGAGCAGAGGACTCAGTGAGGGAGCACCAAGCAGGAGCTTCCTCCAGGATGTGCAGAGTGTTATATCAAGTGAGGAACATTACTGTCAAGAAATTACAGCCCCTGCATTGACATAAATGTTGACAGCATCATTTCTACTGATAGTGGTATCAGAACAGATTATGATTCAACACAGGATTGCCCAAAGAGTGATGATTTAGTTGAAATGTTCCGAAATAAGAAAAAGTTCTGAAAGGAAAACTGCAGATGACAAGGATTTTATCAGGCCACTACAGAGATGGAGTACATTTTCTCTTCTGTTCTCTGAAGCATCCTACCTGTGGAGATAAACTAACCATAATGAAATCTCTTTCTCCACCCATTCCTTTCTTGATGACAGCAAGAGACATGATAGTAGGGCATGATAAATCCTGGGTAGTGATTGAAGGTGTTTAAGTGCAAAAAATGTCATTTTCCAAGTCCATTTCTATATACATTCAAAGAACTCAGGACCAAATCTGTTAATACTGTGACCTGAAAGAATCCATTAAAGACTTTTGACAAATTTTCATGGCCATAGTCTCCAAATGCAACATTTGGAGTTTTGAGTCTGATAAAGACTAAATGGCTTTGTCAAACAGACAGAATTTATAGGACTGTAAAATTTACAAAGTGAGTATTTTTTTAAATTTGGGGTCCTCCTTTCTTTTCTATTTGGTGCATATTCTTGCATCAAAGAAATATATATATATATATATATATTTAAATATATATTTAGATATTTATATATACATAAATATATGTTTTCTCTCATTGCTAGATTAAAAACAAAAACTAAAACACAAAACCAAAAACTAAAACTCAAAAAACAAAACGAAACCAAAAACCAACAAAAAATAAATAAACAATGACAAACAACAAAAAAAAAGAAGATACATTAATATCTAGAATATATTAAACAATAAACAGGGATGACTTCAGTCTGTAAACCCTTTGGAAAAAGGAAGTAAATATTTAAGGGCATATATGAATGCTGCAGATGGGGTGAAAAGAAGAATGTTGAGCTGTAACATTGAGGCAGATATGGCAATAATAGTGATACTGCAATATCAATGATAGTTTCATGGTGGAAATTAGTGAATTTTTCAGGGCAAAACAATATATCTTAATGAACTTTTTTACATAAAAGCAAAAAGCAACACTTTTTTGATGATGGAAACTTTTTTCCCCCCAGCAATTCAAGATATAAATTCTAATTTAGAATCTAAATAGAATTTGACAGAGAAGGCAGTTGATATCTGGGAAAAAAACAAAAGGTGAGTTAATAATAATAAAACTATAGTCTATCCATGGACACATGGAAGAGTGATTTCTTGCTCTGAAAAATTCATGAAGGCTTTATTTAAAACTGCAATTAGTGAAGAATTCTTTAAGACACAGATTCACAGAAAGCTCCTCCCAGCACCTGAACAGAGCCTACAGGAGAGATGGAGAGAGACCATTTGCAAGAGCCTGGAGTGACAGAACAAGGGAGAATTGCTACAAGTTGAAAAATAGTCAGTTTAGACTGAACATTAGGAAAAAATTCTTTACTTTACAGGCTGCCCAGAGAAGCCGTGGATGCCCCACACCTGGAAATATTCAAGGCCAGATTGGACAGAGCCCTGAGCAGCCTGGTCTAGCAGGAGGTGAACCTGCCCATGGCAGGGGAGTTGGAATGAGATGTTCTTTAAGGTTCCCTCCAAACCAGACTATTCCGTGGTTCTGTAAAAAGCAGCCTATTGCAAAACACTGGCAATATAAACAGCAATATAAAATTCCATTTTTGGGGGTGGAGTAACACGACTGTCACTGCTTGAGGTGTGTTCTGTGGTCAAAATAGGAAGCAGCATATTTGTATAACTGGAAACTATGACCTGCGGAATGTACAGCAGAAGAATGATGTTATAATTTGCATTTTCTAACACTCGGATCTACATTGCATCCCTTAAAAAAACTTAACCTGGTGACACCAGGGAGGCAGGGTCTGACTAGTGGAC
This sequence comes from Sturnus vulgaris, assembly GCF_052056855.1. NCBI lineage: Eukaryota > Metazoa > Chordata > Aves > Passeriformes > Sturnidae > Sturnus > Sturnus vulgaris. The sequence continues at coordinate 76,827,610 of NC_142283.1, read as the reverse complement.
CTATGGCTTATTATATTGATGAATTTACATATATATTTAAACAAAAAAAGATTGGTAGAAAGATCATTGGAAGTCTTCACCATTTCTTTTTTATTCATAAGTGAACGAGACCTGTTTTTTATTTTAAAGGGAGTATTTAGTCACATTTCTCATTTCAGTTTTAAGAAGCACTCGTTTAAATTTTCATTTGAGGTGAATTGAGGGACAGTAAAATATAGATTGATGGTGTAGAAACCAAAAGAAAGACACAGTGATGCACAAATGCAGGCATTTCCCCACCACAAATAACTTTCAGGTCACCATATGCCATGATATGATCACTTCGAAGATAGTCTCTCTCCAGGGCTAATATCAAGAAAAATTCAGATTCATGATTTTAAAGATAGAATTGAAATAGCTCACATAGATAAATGATAACAAGTAGCCTGAAAGTTTATGCAGTAAAGGTTGGTGTTTCTCTCTTTCCAGCCCCTTTTCAAAACGTTATCTTCCCTCCTCTGGTTACACTTTGATTTGCAAATGTTAGTGGATTTACATGTAGCTAAAACGCAGAGTTTTATATATGAGACCAAAATCTTGCAAAGCATTGCCCAATCTGTCAAATATAGCCTAATAAAATAATACTCATCAAACTCAGAGTTTTAAAATTTTAAATACTCTTAAAGCTATCCTGAAATCCCTAAGTGCACTCATTGGGAATTTTTTGTACGTTCTTAAAAGTGGGAGAATAGTTCTGGGTCCAAATTTGCTTGTAAGTTATAAATAGACAAAATGAATTATTAGATCACTAATAATACTTAGGTCAAATTTGAGGTTTATGTCCTCAAACTTCAGATGTCCCTGGGACAGTATGGAAAAAATTGTCTGACATTTCATCATTAAGATATTTCTGTGTCATTAACACTGTGTGTACTGTGTGTGCAACCAAATGCAACCTATTTGATTTTGCAATATTTTATGAAATGCTGCTTCATTTTATTCAGTATCCTCCATTTCTACTTACAGAGGTTTAAATAGGTTTATGATCTCGTCTTCTAATCTGCCTAGGCTGTGTTCAGTGTTCAGAGAGCCTTAAGTAATTCCCTTCTTATTCTCTGTTTGTGGCAGGGACAAAGTCTGCTCTTTGTGCAACAGTTTCTAGGCTACTCAAAGCAATGCTGCTAAAAAAAAGCCATGAAAGACTAATCAACTTGCCTGTGCATGTTCTTAATCACCCATATAATCCGTTCTCTATTGACCAGAGATGAGATACTTGAGAAACCAGCCTGTATCCCAAGATTTGGCCTTCAACTTTTCTTAGAGAAAGAGCATTTTTCCCTGCAGATCTTAAAAAAAAAGTAGAGAACTACTTAGCAACAAATCTACTTCCCTTTATCTCTACTTTGATATAAAAAAGAAAATAAGTACCAATATAATACATGTTGATTCCTTGTGGATATGTAGCCTATTTTAAAACCATTCCTTTTCCAGCAAGCTGCTTTTGGGAACCCAGTGTGATGTACAGGTTTAAGAGCAGAATAGAAGATTCAAGGACAGCTTGCTGTAATAGAAGTGTTGCAGTCCAGTAATTATTTTTAAAATCCAGGTTTAAAAGAGAAGGGCAAATTTACTAGAAAAGAGAAAATGAAGAAGAAAGGGGGAAGGGAAGCAAGAGAACATAAAAAGAAATTGGAAGCTGAAGAAGAGAAATGGGAAATATGAAGGAGGGATAAGAACAAGAAGGAAGGAGAAGGTGTGCTACTCTGTGATACCCTGTTAATTGCTAAGTAAACCTGGTTCTATTTGAGGTAAAGAAAAAGGAAAGTAAAAATATTAGGTGAAAATTGCTTTAAATATGCAACTACTTATGTTGGAAATAGCTCCAAGAAAGTGTTCAGCCTAGTCTGTCCACATGTCTTAGCACAGCAGACTTGGAAAAACTTGGAAGACCTTTTCTTTCTTTTTCCAACAACTTTAGAGGCCTTGATCTTAAGAATATTACCTTACAGAACAGAGAAAGGAAAATTGCTCTCTCCCTTTTTTATGATTATTTGTGTGCACAGCAGAGAATTGTGTGTTGGAATTTATTGCTGATGCAGAAAGAAGCACAAATGACCTGTGGTAGTGGGCTGTCCTTTCAGACCTCCAAAGGCACTTGGCATTGAGCTGAAAATGCACAAAAACCTCTGTAAGGTGACTCCTGCTGTTTTGCACTGCAATGCAAAGATAGATAATGTGAAAATAAAGAAGGAATATTTATTTGGTGTAAATTGACTTTGGTGGAGCTGTATCAGTTTATACTGATGGGAGATCTGTTCCAAGAAGTCTGCAGAGCTGACCTTACCTTCTCCTCTAGACAAACATTGCATTGACTTTGCTGAGAACCTGTTTCCAACTGTCTGCATTTTATTTCAAATTTTCAGTACTTGGAGGGTAGTAGGTTAGGGGCTTTTTTTCCCTGTTTGTTCATAACTGAGAGACTCAGCTCTTGGGGTAAACATTAGTTAGAAAAAAGACAACCAAAACCCATCAGTTTTTATTTATTGACTGAAGCATCATAGTACAGATAAATGTTCTGTGATCATAATAAGAAAGTAGTTTTCAGTAAAATACCAAAAAACACAAGAATTAAAAAAAAAAAAAATACACGTGTTTAAATATATACTCACTTTGTAAGGAAAGAAAAAAAAAAGAGAGAGAGAGAGAGAAAAAGAGATTTTTTTAAGCCAACATCACTTTTTGGGACATAGCTACATTTTTTAGGCGATTTATCAAATGATTTCCAAATTTGAGTTGTAGGAGTGTCAGTTACTTCACAGCATTACAGCATCATTAATTTCAGCAGATTTATAGAAACAATGTGGAAAACACAAAAAGAAAACTATTTCAAGAGGGGTTTTGCATAATCTGAGAAGATGAACTGCAACACAGCCATACCTCCTCCTTGTGGGTGGCTGGCACTGTGTGTGTGTGCATTCACAAGCATGTGTGTAGAGGCTGGATGTAAAATTCTTGTGTGTGACTGTCATCCAGCAGACGCTTTTCACCCATATTGCAATATCTATAACTCCTATGGGGTGAGTCTTGCTGGCTTCAAGTCATATCTTGCTCTCATATCATCATATATCATATCATTTGTTTGAATACCAAATAAAAGAAAAACAGAATCAAAACCAAACCAAAACAACAACAACCCCCCCACACACACACAAAAAACCAAAAACAAAAATAAAAACAAAAAATTAAAACCAAAAAATAAAACCAAACCAAAACTAAAAATAAAAAAGATGTAGCTAACACACAAATTGCATATGGGGGGAAACTGCAGCACACCTCACTCTTTCGTGCTTTAGCAAAAGCAAAGACAATATCATATTTACTCAAGTTGTTCAGATTTAAACTCCAATAAGCCCTACATGTCTCACCATGAGAATGGTGAGCAATTTTGTTTGGATTTTAGTGAGCAGCTTGCTAGAATGATTTGAAGAAGGGGAAATAGGGAGGCATACATATATATAAATATAAATCCAGTTCTCAACTACCTGAACTAAAAAAAAATATATACTAAAGTGAATTAATTAAAGTTGGATCGGGTTGGGGGCTAGAATTCATGTTTATTTGAATAGCTAAACTGTGAATCCATTTGCTGATTTCAACCAGCCAGGAATCTTATTGTGTAATCATATTTATTTTTTCCTGATTATTTTCACATTCAGACATTTTTCAGTGCCCATTCCTGTGGCCTCTATCTCTTACAAGATAGATTTCTCTCCATATCCAGCATGCAGTTGTTTCCCAATTTCTGGGAACTGTTTCCCTTATATTGTGTCTCTTGCTCTGGCTTACTATTTGGAACTAAACTTATTTGTATCTCAATTTAACTGTGCATAAAGTAGTTGTAAATGTGTTTATTTCTCACGGGGCTTGCAGAAGTTATTTCTTATATTTTCTCTCTCACTCACTTTTATTGTTCTTTCACTCTTACTTTATGTTTCCCTATCTGTCTTATAACCAGCCATTAGAGTGAAATCCATCCTCAACTGAGGCAACAGTAAACATCCTTGACTTTGTTATTTTAAATATATAATTGTAATGTCTTTTCAAGAGACACTGTTTTCAGCCAAGCACTGATCTATGTCACTGACTTCACCTGCAGGTGGGAAGGCCCTTGGCCAGGCAGCTTCCCTTCTGGAGGAGGGCTCCTCCTCTCAAAAGAAGTAATGTGGAAAGAATTTCCCTCAAGAGGAACTTATTTTTCTCCATTGTCTATAGAGAGAATCTAGGCAACCATCTTAGATGAGGTGCCTATTTTTCAGAGTGATAAACTTTGTTGGAAAGAATAGGAAGAATTCATCTCACTTAGGTTAAGACTCCTAAGTTAGACATTTCAGTACAAACTAGTCATTCTAAATTCCTTTCATAAGTAAAGGAGAGATATAAGCACTTTTGCTTGTTCCTCAGGGCTGCTCATTTCATCCTAAAATGGCTTGTTAAAATAAGTCAGATGACTTCAGACTTCCAAAACTGAGAGTGATGAATCTGACCTATTTGCTCAAAAGTACTGAGCACAAAAAGACTTTGATTTTAGCCATACCATCAATATAATGAAAATTATAAATTATTACTCTAATATTTGGTGGAAGTTTTTAGAGTAGCAGAAGAAATAATAACCTTGAATTATTCTCATTACCTGACTCATATGACAGCCTTTGATTTTCTACTGCTCCTTTATTTTGCTTCCATCTTTAGAGATTACTTGTTTAGAGATTCTTAGTCCCTTTGTCATCGGCTACATTTTCATCCAACAAAACAACCCTTTAAAAGAAGGAATGGTGGAAATAGCTGTCCTTTTGTGTCTGTTTCCTAAAGCCTAAGAGACAGCCTGTGGTAATCTTGCACAAGTATCTGTGTAGGCAGGGAGATAGGGGCCCAAAAAAAACCCCCAAACAAACAAACAAGCAAACAAACACACAAACAACAAACTAAACCAAAACAAACAAAAAAAACCCAAAAAAACCCAGATGCTTTATTTGTGTTGGTAGAACAAAGTGTGGGGTCTGTGCTAGTGTCTTGTTTGGTATCTTGAAGTAGGGTGGGGTAAAATGTTGAACTTAGAAAACACTTTCTTTTTGAGGCCCAGAAGAAGGAAATTTCTTTCATTCAGATGTCAAGGCAGCTGTCAAGGGACTTTGCTTTCAAACTCTTGTCTAACCAGGATGTCTCCATCTCCCCAGATTTTATTATGTTACATGTACTAGTATCTGTACTAGTTCAGACCAATTCTAGTGCAAGTTTTGGAAATTAGGACCAAACCCTTGACCTTAACCTTGGGTTTATTAATTTGGATACAGGAATGATGGACTGCTTACCATAATACATAGTTCCTTCAGAAGAATCTTTTATTTCCCATCCCATGGAGTTAATTTAATAAATTTAATTTATTCATTCACTCATTAATTAATTAATTCATTCATTCATTCATTCACTGCAGGCATGAATTTTAATAACATTTGTCTAGCATCCATCAAGGATCTCAAACCTGGACCTAAACTTTACTTTCTAAAGACAAATGTTTCCTTCCCTGATCTCCTGAATCTGTTCTCATCTAAAGAGTTGTTTCTTTTGCCAAGCCCTGGAATAACCAAGAGAAGTGTTCAGTACTGCAAAGAGAGTGCCTTGTTGATTGTTATTAAGTCTTGATATCTATTACTAAAAGTACCTTTGGCTTACCATCTACCACAGCAGTTTGTCATATTTATTAAAAAAAAAAAAGGAGACTATATTTAGTCCAGACAGGTGCCTTATATAAAAACACACGAAAGAAACTTTTTGGGTTCACTATGATATGATTTATTGCCGTCCAACATTGTATATATACACAATATTGAACATTTACCACCGGTTCCTTGAAGGACCTGCAGGCTTATATGTACAATGTTGCTTTATCTTAAAGATATCATGCTACCTTGGAGATAAAACAATGGTCTTTTTGCACAGCAATGTAAAATTCCACAAAGAAATCCAGCATGTAAATTCAGCCATTCACATATCCAGTGGAAGGATACAAGAAGAGGAAGGACTGGGCAATTAGTTGCTTTTGCTTTTTTCATAAAGCATCTCCAGAGTAGGTAAAGGAAATGTATGCTGTACACTTGAGAACTGTAAATGTCAGATTATGGACAATTTGCCACCTATTCTCAAGACTCATTTCCCTTCCAATGTTATTTCTGTTGGTTAGAATGCCCAGGCATTACTTCAGCATTAGATCTTCTATTTCTGAAAGACAGAAACTGTCATTCCCAATGAGATGGGGTTATCAGTGTTTGTACCTGTGCAATTCCTTTCATAAAGTCATTGTTTTGGCACTTTAACATTCACTTATTCGAGTGGCTGTTCAGATTTCTGAAGGAGAGGTTATGAACTTATCCCAGGTTGCCTGTCTAAAGTCTGTATAATGTTGTCGAAGTCAGAGACAGGAAAATATTTTGTATGAAATTTTAATTTCTCAGTTTCTCTGATTTTTTGGGTGTAGAGATTTATATTGTTCCTTTTATGCCTTTAAGAAAGGGATAAAAAGAAATAATCTGCTCATTAGGAGAAAAAAAAAAGATTGAGAATCTACTTCCTTTGTTCTTCAGCTATTCTACCTATATTTTCTGCTGAATGATTTTTCCTTCAACAGTGTAATGAATGCATCTTTCTCAGCTCTGACTTTCTGGAAAAAACAAACCTTTTCCATCTCCAGATAAAGAATGTCAAGGAGTGAACTTATTGTTTCCACACATTAATGGTCTTGGCATTAGGATGTATGGAATTTCTTCCCTTTTTTTTCTTTTATTTTTCTGACTGAATTTGTGCCCTGTGGATCAGTGAATTGATTCAGCTGTGGTGTGTGTGTGTGTGTATAGCCTACTTAGCAAATCCCTTTTATGTTTAATATTTTATATGTTTTAGAATCTATGGGTCATCATTCAGAATGACAGCACCTAAGCAAGAAGATTTCCAGTCAATTTCTGTTAACTTAGCAATCTACAAGTGAAACTCTGATTGTTACAGAGGATGTGAATCAAATTAAATTCACTTGGATCTTTTGGAGCAATACCCCCCTTACTCAACTGTAATTTAAGTGAAAGTGGATATGTCATTGGAAAAAAAAAAAACCAACAAAACCCAAAACAACAAAAACAACTAAACAACAGAAACCTGTTTTGCTTTTTTTCCCCTTACTGTTATTCTTTATTTCATGCTCTGTTCATTCCCGAGATTCACGAGGTAACCTGTTTTAATATCAATATGAAAAAAACCTTTTTAAAAGAAAGGCTCTCTCAAGTGAGAGCTCTCACAGACAGTCACCCCGAGGTCACTTGTTGAAATCCAGCACAGATCAATGGCAACAACGCCTTTTTGGCAGACAAAAAAGCTCTTCAGTGGACTTCAATCCAGGCCAGAACAGGTGAGTACCTCTGGAGAAGAGTTGAGTAGTCTGAACTTGCCCTTCACTGAAGTAAATTGCAGAAGCAGAGGATGAGAAAGAAAAATTTTGTTGATGAACCAAATCATTCATGATCTGAATTTCCAGTGCAACACTTTTTCCTATCACTGACTTCAATTAAAATAGTACCTTACACTCTGTTAGGAATTCTTTGTACATCCCTGCCTTATATCAAAAAAAGCTGATTATCCCATTTGCTTGTGGACATCGTGCTTATAAATGCTGCTTTTTTTAAAATAAGGGGTGAATTAAATAGCATAGTACCAGAAGGAAGAGAAACAACTAAAGTTGAGATGGAGGAAATTTTAAATTTTTCATATTTTTCCACTTATTTCCCACCAGTTACTCAAATTTTCCTCCCTTTAATCTGATCCTCAAGGCTACATTATAAGATAAAGTAAGAATATGAAAGCCAAGAACACATTAACCAGACAAAAACATATTTCTGTTTGAGATTTGGTGAGCTGAAACCAAATAAACCAAACAAACAAACAAAACCACCCCATAGCTTTCAAAAATTATTCATTTGAAAGAAAAAAAAATATCCAAACAATATTAAAAAAAAAGAAAAAAAATCCAAAACCAATAATGAGAGAAAAGTATTATAAGGAAATATAAAAATACTCTTTAAGTGTGTGAAGACAAACATTACAATCATTTTAAAGTGAACCTCTCTCAATATGAAATATTTGCAAAACATATAGTTCTTTGTCTAATCTCAAAATCTCGTCCTTCTCTTTCTTCCCTTACATGGAAGATTTTTTCTTTCCAGAATCACCGTCTCTTATATTAATAATTTGCACTAATAAACGACAACAAGGCTAGATAGAAACATGATCTTACCCATATCTTTAAGAGCACCACACATATGGACTGTCTCACAACCATGGGACATAATTTTCAGTGTGCAAAATATTTTCTAGGTAGGTTTTTTAAAAACAAAGACCAAAATTAAGCAGACAAATTAACAAAAATAATACTAAAAAGATGAACATTCCAGATACCTTACCTGTGATAGTTCTCAGGAATATTAATATTTCTCCATGTTTACTGCGGGAAGAAAAAAAAATCTCTGGTGTCACAGCTATACCAGTTCTAATAAATTAAATAGTTATGGGGAATATTTTTAAATTCTAGAAGTCAGTTGGCTGTGAAGCTAAATTGTAACTGTGGTCCCCAAAACCCTTTTGAACCATCTGACTTGAGCTATCCCAATTTTCAGATAAGTTTTGTGTTTAGCACAAGCCAGGGACCAGTTTACACACATCCACCTCCTTTTGAAGGTGGAAAGCATTTAATAATATGGACATAGCCCTTTCTCTGCCAATTGGCCTCAGTACCAAAAAACAGTGCTGGGCACATTTAAGCTGACAATTACTCTGTTTATTTTCAGCTCCATCTGTTTGCAGATCCATAAACATTTATTTTCTCCCATTTCCAACAAATCAAAGAGTCATGGAGTACTTCAGACCATAGAGATTGCTGGAAATCATCTTTCCTCTCACTCAGAGAAGGGTTAGGTTAAGCTATTCAGGACAAATTCTGCACAAACTTTGAATATCATTAAAGGAGAGGGATCCCACAAGACTTTTGCAAACATTTTCCAGTGTTTGACCATCACAGTTCAATAAGAGCTGCCTGGACAGCAAAGATGAAAGCAAAAAAGACATTGAGTAACTCAGGCTCTGTTCCAAAGGTCCCTGTTCCACTCAGCAGCAGCCCCACCTTTTCCCTAGAATTCCTGGTGTAATTGTACTATTTGAAAAAGAAAAATACACTTCAAATTTGTGCAGGTGTTCACAGGAGAGAATGGGTCATTTCCAGGGGATTATTCAGAACTGAGGCAGGCAGCAGCAAGCTGATGATCAATCCTGCCACTGCACTGTTCTTCAAACACTCCTTCCCCTTTAGCTGCCAGCTTAACTTTCTTTGTCGACGGCTGTAGGTGTGAAGATTCGGATGACTTCTGGTGTTAGCAAAATTGTAGGACCATTGTAGCCATTTTACTATCTTTGGTAATCTTTTGCCCTGAGCAACTACTTTGCTTATGCTTTGAGTCAGCCTTAAACTTCTTTCTTTAACAAATACATTTGCCTTTCCTTAAGGCTCTTTGACAGTAAGTTATTTGCTGATGTTTCTGAGTGTATGTGTACAGAAAACCACTGAATAATGTAATGAGATAAAAGAAAGCAAATAGGGCATTTGTAAGTCTTTGCCAATGCAGGGAAAGGAAAATAGAGCGTAGAGAGCATAATCTGCTAAACATGACAGGGGAAAAAAGCAGGCAATTAGAGTGAAGAGTTATATATTCTGTAATGTGTGTGCATCCATATGGAGACAAAATATGTGTGTAAGTATGTGCACACACAGCAATAAACACATATACAAATGCAAACACATATACAAACACACACACACGATGAATTTCTAATTAAGATGAGAACAACATTCAAGCCTAGACTCAAAAGTTATCAGAGGCCTTGCAGAGAATCCCCCTGGAGTTTCTGAGAGCTAGGTTTAGTAGCCAGTAATTTTCAATTTCTTAGATAATGTGTAGGACCATGGTGCTGATTAGCCCTTAAATCACACTCTCCCTGGAAAAGCAAAGTCTTTAATTTCTTTAATGGCTAAAAAAAAGTCTCTGCTTTTCTCTTTTTCACCTTCAGAAGCTCTTGGTTAATTGCAATCCGGACTTGGTATTTATTTTGGGGTGCTGAGGATAAGCAAGGGTAGTCCTGTAGAAGAAAAATGCAAGGGGGTCTCATATTTGGGGAATTGGTTTCTTTAGTAGAGAAATGATACATCATTTTAATTCCTGCATTTTTAAAGTGACGCCTGGGGTTTTTAATCTTGAGTCTCCCTTTGACATTAATGGGAGTCATGTTGCTGAAATGAGCACGTGATGCTTTGATAATTGAAAGGAACCGTGTGTGATAGAATCATAGGCACTGGAGAGGTAAAATACCTGTTCCACTAGGAGATCTTGCCAGTTCTCCTTCTAACTCAGGAAATTAAGAGATTTACAGCTTGTTTATTAATGTAGTTTAGTCCATCTATAAATGAGTTAGAACAGCTCCTCTCACTAGAAGATTTCTGCACAGGATAAATAGACTTTAACAAGTGGAAATGTTCTGTTTCTTAGTCTCATTCCACCACTTGTTATTCTTTTTGTGACCTGTGAGTAATTACTCTCACAACACATATTTTACAATGTTTTGGATGCTTTCACAAGGTTACCCAGCTTTCCCCCAGGCCCTATTTTGTTGATTTGGTTATTTTAATCTACTGACTTCATAAGTCAAGCCTGAAAGTCTCTACAGGGATTTTTCCTATTTCTTTTTCCTGGAATAGTATAGACTTTTGAGGCATTTTACAGGGACTTAAAAGAAAAACTTTTAGCCCTAGTACTGAGGAATCCATTAAAAATACCAGGTGGACTAAGACAGTGCAAAGGGGTCTCAGAGATGATATGATGACCATGTTGAGGTGTGAAGGTATTTATTTCCTGTGTTTATGAAGTTCATAAAATCCATGAAAATAGTGTGCACATCATTCTAAGAAAAACCCTTTTTATTTCCAACGAGTAGTTCAGAAAGAAACATCAAATATTTTTGGAGATAATAAGGTCCTTGACCCTTTCAGAGTCCATTACTGTGTATTGTGCAAGAAAGAAGGAGCTGAGAATCAAGATCCTGCGGTTTAAATATTTCCTATATTCTGTTTGTTTATCTATTTTCTCAGTTCTCAACCTTGTCTAATGTAAGGGCATGACAATTGTTCATCAGTATAACAAAACATCATTACATATATTTACACTCCCTATTCATCCTCTGAAAAAAGTCTTATACATATATAAGTGGAAAGAAGGAAGAGAAATGAAGATAATATACTCTTTTACGATTTGTGCAAGGCAAAACAAAAGGAATTTACTGCAGCAACATTTCTGCAGTTCACATTGTAGAAAACAACACAGGGGCTTCAGAAAAGAGAATAAAAGAGAACAAAAGGGAAGAGAAAAAGAAAGAAAAGAAAAGAAAAGAAAAGAAAAGAAAAGAAAAGAAAAGAAAAGAAAAGAAAAGAAAAGAAAAGAAAAGAAAAGAAAAGAAAAGAAAAGAACAAAGAACAAAGAAAAGACAACAAAATTCGAGCATGCATTTTTAAAGCATACCAGAAATATCTAGGGAAATTAATTGGGCAAAATAGTCATTAAAGCAAATCTGAGCTCGCCACCACAAATCATTTAAACATCAAAAGCAAAACTTTCAGTCTTTTAATGTTCATTTTCTCATGCACCCCATGAAGTGCACTTTCTGGTTGCTGCTTTGTCATATTTGCATCAAAAGGCTATGGAAGTAGCTAAAGCATCATGGCAGTGGAAGCTGAAATGGAGACATTTTCCATGAAAAAGGTGTGAGAATTTTCGTATTCTTCTTCCAGTTAATTATTAAGCAGCCCCACAGTCCTGTGAGCCCGATGGGAACAATACATTCTTGCTTTACAGTTAGGGGCATTCAGGTGTTAAGAGGACGGGCTATTGTGAGAGAAAAAGCAGGAATGGGTATAATTAACTCGTCTAAAACTACTCTCAGAATATGGATTCAGAATAACAGCATTTCTCTTAAGTACCAGCAGTCTACCAAGAGGCCAGATTATGATCCTAAGTATTCTTCTTATTTCATACTGGAAATATGCTTTAGGACTTTCTCAACTTCTAGTGACTCCAAAAGCTGTGTGGGCTTACACACCTCTGTGAATGTACTCATGTTAAACACTGATGTCTTTTATAAGAGCAAGATGCAGCCACTGGTAGTGGAATCATCCAGCTTTTAGAAAGAGCTCTGAGTAAGAGGTACTTGCCAAAACAAAATCAGGAGCTTTGATTTCATCGCCTTTTTGTTTCAAAGAATTCAAAACTTCATCTCCTGTTTCCCTTGTAAGTTTCCTACCAACAAACCCCAGGATACAGAGACAGAAGAGATGGGAGACCTTTGGGTCTGAGAAAAAAGATGCTCTTCGGAAAAGAAAACAAGTCATGAATCCAGGGCAAGGGGAATGCACTTTCACACAGTGTGGCCATACAGTTAAGAAATGGGAATATGTACTAGAAGCTGCTAGTCAAGTATTTCCCTCTTGATGTCTAAATATAAGTAAGCAGAACAAATGTTTTCATGTGTTCTAGACAAGAAGGGTGTTTTCAGTATGTCTAACATGAAGTTCCTTTAGTCTCAGAAGAATTTAAGGCACAAGCACTCATTCCAGCATCATCTCTCAACCATTCCTCACCATCCACTAGCTCCATCTTGTTCCTCTTCCATGCCATATTTCCTATTTCCTCTCTGAACAGTGGGACAGAGGGTTTCACAGAAGTATCCTTGATGGTGTAAGATGAGAACTTTAGCAATTTAGCAAATCATCAGTACAAAACCCCTACTCTCTTTTCCTATTTGAATTAGAGAAAGCACTCACTTTAATTCTGATTCCTGCATGGAGAGAAGTGCTTAAATTTCCATACATAACAATAAGTGTTTCCTATTATTTATTTCTAATATTCTAATCTTCATGCATGTGCTTGGGTGTCCCACAGGTTATTCACATCCCTTCCTTGCAATAAGCACACAGTCTTTATTTCCTGTGGTTAAGGTGCTTGGGACTGTCTCTTCACAGTCAGATTAATATGTAAAATACTCACTACGATTGGACTGTCCTTAGTGAAAACACTGAAACAGCTTACAGAAGTTTTAGCCTATAGAATTGAGTACAGTGAGATGGGAAAACAGAGGTAGAGCTGTGTTAGACCACATTATGGCCATTATGGTTCTCATTTCTCCCTGACATGAACACTAGTGAGAACAGAAATGGTTCTGGTACCATGATGACAGAACATGCAATCCGTAGACTATATAATACTTTTCTTTTATAGCTGTGTCAATGCAATTTTCTTTTGGTGATGTTTTGAAGCTTGCACGTTAAATATGAGGCTCTGAACACCTCCAGTACTGAAGCTTTAGCTCAGTAAAAATAATAGCATGAAAACATCAAGTCCATTCTCTATAGTTTTCATGGTCTATTTCTTCGCTTGCAGCAAACTTGGATAAAAGTATTTACCTCTTAAATGTTTACCTAATACAGTATGAAGAGTTGACCTTAAATGGTCTTTACAGCTCATAGACCATAAAAATAAAATTTTGACTGAGCAATTTTTATTCCAACAAAACCAATGACTGTAGAAAACTGTTTTTTCCGACTCTGATCCTAAGAATACAAGTAATATCATCTTGTACAATTACTATCACTTGCAGACATCCACTGTCACTTTTGGACTTAACTTTAAAGCCACAGGCATCAGTACTGGTGGGAAGGAAGAAAGGCTGGTTATTAGACAGTGTCTGCTTGTATTCACTTCTGGAGTCAGTGAGCAAGACCTGGATTCTTGTGTTTCTTTACCCTGAGTCTTCTGTGATTGCAGTTTTTCACCCATTCCTTGCCCTCACAAGAATTTAACCTAATTACAGAGTCAATCTTCTATAAACAACAGTTCAAATCTAACCATTCCCTTTTTCCCCCCTCCTCCCAAATCCAACTCTGCATTAAAATACTATCCATCCTTAATTCACAGAACCACATTGGGACAGAGGTTGCAGGCCATGGGAAATCCATCCCAGGGAAGAACAGCCTAAGGCACTGCAAAGATGGGCCACTCCTCTACTCTTTCAAGAAATGCGTGTTTTCTAACATACCTAACTTTACAACTTTCCTCCTTCTCTTCTTTTGGCTTTTTTCAGAAAAGTCAGGTGTTTCTATTGAACAGTGAACCTATATATATACTTTAAAATATATATTAAATTTACACACGCATATACATCTATTTGTTAAGAAAAAAAAAAAGACACAAAAACAAAAACAAAAACAAAAACAAAACAAAACAAAAAAAAAAAAACCCAACCAAAAAAAAAAACCCAAACAAACAAAAAAACCCCAAAAAAACCCACCAAAAACAAACCAACAAATGAACAAAACAAAACCAAACCAAACAAAAAAACCCAAAAAGTTATATTGGTCTCCATCCTTAGGATTTGTGATGACAATCCATTACCAAAAGAAAAAATGCAATGCAATTGGAAAGCATTTCTTCTCTCTTTTGCGGCTGGTCCTTTGATCTACTCTTTTCATGTTTCTGGGTTGTTTTGTTTTATTTTGTTTCATTATGTTTTGACTTCCCCTTTCAACCTGAAGTATAAGTGATGAATACTGATGTGACAGAGTTTTGTCACATTCAAAAACCAAAAACATGGACACACAACCCCATGTCAGTTGTTTACGATTTGTAGGTCAGGAAATATATATATATATATATATATATATATATATATATATATATATATATATATATATATATATATATATGTATATATATATATATATATATATATGTGTGTGTGTGTGTATTTTGGTTTTTTTTAAGGAAAGAGTCATGTTTTGTGCTCACTAGATTAAGGTTAAATAAGTTCTACAATGTTCCCAGTTTTAATACAAGCCAATGTGAGACTTGCTGCAAACAGCTCTTCCTAATATTAAAATCCCTTCACTTTTTCTGAAAAAAAAAAAAAAAAAAAAAAAAAATAAAAAAAAAAAAATAAACCAAAAAACAAACAAACAACCAAAAAAAACCCCAAAAAAACAGATAGAGATAAATTTAAAAATATTTGAGACCTTCTTCAGATTTATAGCTCAGCTGGACTGATACTAATTCAGTTTAGTTTCTCCTGAGATAGTTGATTTTGTGTGTCTGTCAACCTGCACAGAAATATGTAATGAAGCAGCTGAGGAGTATCTTCATTTTCAGAGATGACCCTGTCAAAATCAGAATAGTGAACAATCTTGAAGCACAGCTTCGCTTATGAATATGCATTAAATGTTGGGGATCAGCTTAAACCATATTCAGTCTGAATTTCCATGACCTTGCTGAAGCAGATCTATGGTTTGCCTAAGGTATTTACAGGGTGTTGAAGCTGCAGAGACTAAACTGACAGGATATGTCTGCACCACATTGCCCGACTGTATTTTTTTTTCAAACTGGGAGATTGCTTGCCTATAAAAAAGCCGGTGATTACAAAGGAAACAACTTGACAAATGCTTCAGGACATTAAAAATCAGGTAAAAAAAGATATCACACTGAGCTCCTCTCTTCCAGATTGTAGTAAAATTGGGTAAACTATTCACCGTGACTAATTTATTCAAAAGTTGCCCCTCCGTCGGCTCATGAATTTATATTCAAACAGATTTGGATTTCTACAGATTTCTTACTCATTGTCACAATTACTGAAATAGTTGTACTTTTAATCCTTTTTTGGGGACTTTCCCTTTGCACATTCTTTGATTCTTATACTGTGCATATGGCTTTGAGAGGAGATGAATTACAAGATGTTGTTGTCATGGAGTAGTGAGGATGGGCTTCCATAGGATTATTCTCTCCAAGCTGCCCTGCTGCATGCAAATATTCTGCAGTAAAGATTTAGGCAACATTTTCAAACTGTATACTAAATTACATTATAGTAATCTGTTCAGGAAGGCATATTATAAGAGCAGAACAACCAAGTTCTCACTTTCAGTTTAGATTTTGTCTGTAAGAATTTACTTATCCTCCATAATTTACTGATACATCCAGGCCCACACAACTCTCTTACTTAAGATCTAGGTCTCACAGAATGCATTAAAGAATCCTGAGGCAATAAGTAAATAACTTTGAAGTAGGGTAAACGCCTAATATGGAAACATTTGAAGCTGTGAACACAAATGTGCCTTATTAACCTTATAACTCAAAGACAGGGAAGGTTGTTGGGACACTCTCAGCGACTTAGGCACCTGGACCCACAGAAATTCCAGTTTGAGGATGGGTGGCCTTATTTATGAAAGGCTCCACAGCAGGAAATATAAACTGTTTCCCTGAAGTATTCAATACCTCGGGTTGCACAGAGTAGTAAAATATGACCACCTGGTCAGGAGTTGCTTGAACCTGATATACTCCAAACACAGTGAAAAGTTATTTCAGATTGCCCCACTATTCCATCTGCAATTGAAAAAACCTCATGGATTCTACAATCTTACAGCTGAGTGTTGAGGCCCAAGCCTCACAAAGCATCTCTAGTTTTTAATTTTTATTTTTAAACACTGGCTTGACTCTACATTCTTTACCCACTCTACCCACCAATTATTTTCAGCTCCTCAGGAACCCAGTAATAATTTTCAAAAATACTTGATAAAGGACATTTCTGTAAAAGGCTTCTCTATAATGTAAAGAGTATACCACGATGCGTGTATCAGAAATTGCTTCTTCACTTTTCCAAATTATTTCTTGAAAGTCTAGTTGTTAAATTAGTTCACTGCATACATATAAACAAACAAAGCATCAAAATAAACAGGTCATAGTATAATATTTAAAAATTATTAGAAGAAACTTTAAATCCATCACACTCAGAGTTACTGTATAAGTAGTTTATTCAAATACTCTGCAGTCCACAGAGAGCTCATGCATTATTATCAACAATTATTATGCAAATATTCTCTTTCTCAGTAATTTAATATCACCACTAATTGTCCACTTAGATTGTTTATTATTGGTTTTGCTTCTTGGATGACAAACATGAGGGGAAATCAAATATTCTGTGAGATCACAATCAGAGTTCCTTTAACATTGACTATATAATTGCTGGGATATCCCTTACAAACAAAACCTCCAGCTAAATGAAAAGCAAAGAATATGATTATGAAAGGGTCATGAGGGTGTGTAGATGAGTCAATCATGACTGACATCAAGTTTTCTTTATCTTATATAATTTCCAGTAGCTTTTGCCTCAAGGGCACAGTTATTTCATAGCTAGGACAAGCTACAAGGTAATTGAGGATTAATTGCAGATACTCACAAGTTATTGGATACATTTTCACACAATTATTTGCTTTATCTCGTTCTTAGAAGAAACTTATCAACTTTATTTTGTGAACAAAATAAGGACAGAAGACAGAAGGATTTACCTATACCATATAAAACAAGTGTGTATGTGTACCTGAATGAATACTTACAAAGAATATTTCTATTTTCATCTCCCATAGCTGGTTCATTTTCAGCTCCTTCTGGCATTGAAAGAGGTACATGAACATATGAAGAGTGGTTGGCAGGGCTGTAAAATGTTCAGGACACTGTAAATATAAAAATCATCTTTGACAGCATCCACACAGGAAGAACTATCCCTGCTCGAGATCACTGGTGGGGGAGGGAAGAAGAAAAAAGAAGAAAAAGGAGAAATAAAGAGCAGGATTTAATTCTTTCACAGAAATTCAGGATAAAGACTTCAGAATACACTACTACTGTGTGTAACTGAAAGAAAATTTAATTATTGCTATTGATGGTGAGTGGTTAAGTGAAGAACTAGTTTTCAAGGGGTTTTATAGTTTAACTTTTCACTTCTCTAAACAAATAATTTCAAAATGGAAGGAAGGTGTTCTTTGTCTAAAGAGTTGTTGAATTTCTCCTTTATCCAGAGAGGTGTATTGCCTACTCTTTTTTATTTTAAGATGAATGATAAGAACTGACATAGAAAATTTTATGTTTACAAAGTGTTGATATGTTTTAAGCTCTAACAAAAGATATTTTATACCCTATTGCTGAAGGAATTGCCAGAAGGAAGGTATTACTTATTAATAAGTTGTTTAAAATGTCCTGTGTACCATTTTATGACAACTTTCTGTGAATGTTTTTCAACACAAAGGTTCCTTTCCTCCAAAGACTTAACTCACAATTTTTCTTTTCAGTCCTCAGACTTCTAGAGTAGTTATATGATAGCAACACCCATAGCACACACAAACAAACTAAAGGAGAAAAAAAAAAAAAAAAAAAAAAAAAAAATGAGGACAATACAACAGGAAGACAATGAGAGGCAAAATCAATTTGGGATGTAATACTGCAACCCGTGACTAAAGCATCTTCCATGATGAAATTCTCCCTCATGTGTTAATCCGACTCCTGCACATTATGAGAACATCTGGGATCTTTGGTAAAGTAAACCATCAACACACCAAGGTTCTTTGCATCACAGTTCAGGGTAAATTTACCTCCTGAAAATGTATTCACACTCAGACCAGATCACTCATGGTTTGGATTGAACTTTTACTTGCACTAGTGCAAGCCAGGAGAATCTGTTCACTTGTCCTTTTTCTTTAGGGAAGGTATTTTTTATGAAACTAATTTGAACCTAGTATGTGCAAAGAGCAGCATCATTCTTGTAATGATATTGTCAGGGGGTAGTTCTCGCACAAATTATGTCATATGTCACCCCAGGTACTATGCCCTTAAAAATTTTATTTGCTCTCATTGTTTTATCAGAATCTATTATAAAATCATAAGAAAAAAGACAGTTTAAGAATATCCTTGCTCATGTCTTATTCCAGTTCACAGGAAATCCCAAACTAATTCACAGTCTATTGAGTATTCTGTTTAAAAAAAATATCCTGGTGGGAAACAGCACTCAGCAAATGCAGGAGGCAAAATTCTAGCTCCACCCCCCCCCAAAAAAAAATGCCTGTCACATTCAAGCTCAGGGTGGGATCTTTAAGAGAAAAAGAATTAGATTTCAAAGGTATGAGACAATTAGGCCAATTTCTGATTTCTATAGCTTGCAACTGTACATGCAGGCTGGAGAGGGAAAAGGAACACTTGGAATAATGATGGAAGAAAACAAACGGATTGAAAAGTTAACTACATGGAAATGGTGTTCTTGATCTTGAAATGCATCCAGTGCTGGCAATTGTAACAATTTAGAAAATTGATTCAATTAAAGAAGCAGCTTCTTATGCTGAAAACTGTGAGCTTGTGAATAGGGCAAGAGTGTGATGTAGCAGAAATCAAAGGAGAGTCATAAGAGTTGTAAGCAGAAGATCCAGGACAGTAATTTTATGCTGAAATGAGAGTTTCAGAGCTCATACGTATCTCCTAAATGGAGCTAGACCAGATGCAATTGAGGATTGAAGAAATAATTTGAATTTTTCACTACAGAAGATAAAGAAAATTCACAGTGGATCACTAGTTAGATAATCCTTGAGTCAGAATGAGGTGATCTCTTAGATCCTTAGGACAATGTGCTTGAGAGAAGTTAATCCACTTCCCCACAATGCTCCAGGAGTTAAGACTGTTAATGTGTATATGTATCCATTTAAAACAAAAGAATCCCTTTGCACCAAACAGTTTTCATATTTGTTTTCATTTGTAATAGTAAGTTTGAACTTATTTTAATTAGGTAAATAAACTTTTAATTTCTTTTTTTTTTTCAGAATTCAGTAATGTTTGGCTATATTCTATCTGAAATAATGATCTCATACTGTGATAATAATCATGATAGAAAGAAACCCTACATTGGAGTGGTTCCTGTTATCTGGCAACAAGTTCCATCCAGTGGATATAAACTTAATTGCAATATATTTCCTTAATGATCTGGCCTAATTGGGACTCAGAGATATGGTATCTTTTGAATGTTGCCTTCCTTTAACAAAGTGTTTGTAGTATGCTTTATTTGAAGCACCTTTAAATGAATAGCTTTATGTATAAGTAATGATTTTTTCTGAATATTCAATCACGACTTACAGAGATGGATTGGCAGAAAATCACAAAAATTAGCGAAGGGAATGACCTGTTGGGTCATCAGGCATTTTTTCCCCTTTCATTTCCAGTCACAGAAGAGCATAGATGGCTTCCCTGCAGTATGATTTTTAGAGCTTTGTCCATTCTTTAGAATTAGAGCATTTCATTTTGAAAGAATGGCTGGAAAAAGGGAACATACTGGAAACAAGTTTCCTTCTCACCACCATCAGTAAATTAAAAGTCTCATCACCACTGAAATCAATGCAATTGTTTCTTGTTCCTTGTTTCTATTAACGTGAAAATTAGAGTGAAAATTCCAGGCAAAATCACCAGTAGTCTGAATTATCCTTTTGTGGAGTCTATTTTCTTTGATGATAAAGGGAGACTTCAGTAACTACTTTAATAAGATTTACTGTTCTTATGTTAATTCACATTATTTAATCTAATCATTCATACACTTTCACTCTTTAACACTTCACTCACTCACACACTTGTAATTAATAAATTTCATCCAAACTTGTATCAACAACTTGAGAGAAATAGTTGTAACTATCAAGTTGTAAGTGCTTTAGGAAGGAACAGAAGGTGATGATGGTGACATTGTGACCGCAGCTGCTTCTGCTGATGCTCAAAGTGTTCAGCAATTGCAAGGACCCATAGAAGGGAGAAAATTCCAGGAGTGGCCACCAAATGGGGCACTGTCACTACCTAGTGATCTCACATTATACAGAGTATTATGATTCCAAATATTTTTGTCTTTTCATTATCAATTTCTGTTTTAGAAGTTAGCTTTCTCTATTTTCTGTGTCTTACCATCTCCATTCTCTTTCTTCCTTTGTTTTTATTTTCTTTTTTTTTTTTTTTTTTTTTAAACCAGGAAGGATGTTAAAAAGCTACTTGACCCTAAAACATAATTGCACTGATATTTCAAACCATTATACTACTTCTGCTGCATCCACACTGTCAGCCATGAATAAAACACTCACACATTGAGGCAACTTTAAAACCAAGTATATATCACCCAAACTCAAACTGTCACACAACTTTTATTGTAGTTTATTTTTTCTCCTGTTATTGCTCATTACCAAAGCATGTGTTCATGTAAGAAGAATCTTTCTTTTTCTTTATCAGGCTGTACCTCTCCCTGATTCATGAGTTTTGCCAGAGACTGACTTTAGTAACACCGCTAAGGTTTTTGTTTGTTTGTTTGTTTTTTGTTTTGTTTTTTTTAATTTGGAGAGTTGCAACCAATCATGACCAATCCCTAAAAAGATCAGGAAGAATGGACCTTGCATAAATATGCTACAAATTTAAAAGACAAGGGAGAAACAGAACACAAGAAGGAAGACAAAAGTGTCTTTTCATAGGGAGAATTCAAAGGCTGATAGATACAGAGATCCATAGATAGATATCAGGTGGGGGCAAAATGCCTAAACAAGCACGTAGTGTCATATCCCTCATATCCAAGTTATCCACAAAGGAACTGGCAAATATGGCACAATATTTCTGAAATGTGTATTGTCTTCTGGAGTTGCAGCTGAACTTTAACAGCTATGGTGGGTGTCCAAAATGCCAGTGAATGCCTGTGTATGTGAAAGTATATTGTGCCTTTTTAAGACTTTTGAATAAAAGCTTGTGTATTTGTGAGGTGTATTAAACCCTGTCTCAAGTAGTGCAAAATAAAAGCATTAACTAGATCACAATTTCAAGCTCTAAAGTTTAGTTTCCACCTTATCCCATGAATCTTTTATTCAAAACTACACCATGATTATGATTAAAGTGCATAGGGTGGCCTGCATTCATCTGCACTTTCTTTGGAGATTACAGTATCATGGAATGTGTCAGGTTGGAAAAGACCACAGTGGCTTATCTCATCCCAGCTCCCTGCTTTAATCACAAAGATTGTGTCCAGATGGTTCTGGAATATCTCCAATGAGGGAGACTTCACATCATCTCTGAATGCACTGTTCCAGCACCATCTTTACAGTGAAGAAACTCTTCCTCATATTCAGGTGGAACTTCCTGTGTACCACTTTCTTCCCATTGCCTCTTCTCCTGTGGACTGGCATCACTGAGCAGAGTCTGGTCCATCCTTTTGGACCCCTCTCCTTTAGATATCCATGCACATTGAAGAAGTCCTCTGCTAGTGGTCTTTTCTTGAGAGTGAACAGGCTCAGCTCCCTCAGACTTTCTTCATAGGAGAGATGATCCTCACAAGAGTCCCTTGATCAGTTTGGTAGCTCTCCACTGGACCCATTCCAGGAGCTCCAGAGGAGCCCAGAGCTGGACACAGCATTCCAGGAGCCTCCCAGGGCTGAGCAGAGGGGCAGGGTCCCCTCCCTGCCCTGCTGGCACCCAGGGTCCCGTTGTCCCTCTTGTCCCAGGGCACTGCTGGCTCATGGACAGCCTGTTCCCACCAGGACCCCCAGGTCCTTCTCCTGGAGCTGCTCCAGCAGGTCACCCCCAGCCTCTGCTGGAGCCTGGGGCTGTTCCTGCCCAGCTGCAGGTCCTGCCTCTGCTCTGCTGAATTTCAGCAAGTTCCAGTGTGTTAATTTTCAACAATGTTAAATGAGATAGATAAAAAGGGGAAGCATTTTTACGGCATGTTTTACATAGACATTTTATTAGTAAAAAAAAACAAAAAACAAAAAAAAACAAACCAAACAAACAAAAAAACCCCCAACAAAACAAACAAATAAAAAACTAGTGAACCAAAGAAGAAAAAAAAATTACCAGAATTTTCTTGCCTCTGCAAACACCAAACAGATGAAGGATGAATCTCTCAAATGATGTGTTTTAATTTGAGAGTAGATAAAAGACTGATACAGATCACTCATCTGTAGTGTGGTTGGGACCAACTTCCCTAAGGAACCTTTATTTTTACCTCTTTCACTTTCTACCTTAATTCTGCATGACATTTTGAAAAGGCATCTCTTCAGTTTGATAGATGATTTTGTGGGCCAAATGTCTTACCTCAGATCTGAACCTAAACAATTGCTATCCCTAGGGGAAAAAAAAATAAAATATATGTAAGTAGTTAGAGCCATTCTTTGCTCTCAACTGTCACTGCAAATATACCTCACTTTACATGCAACCAGAAGACAG
This sequence comes from Sturnus vulgaris, assembly GCF_052056855.1. Taxonomy (NCBI): domain Eukaryota; kingdom Metazoa; phylum Chordata; class Aves; order Passeriformes; family Sturnidae; genus Sturnus; species Sturnus vulgaris. The sequence goes on along the minus strand of NC_142283.1, from coordinate 76,804,406 downwards.
TCGATGATCCTTGCATCAGTGTCAGGTCTCTTTCATAAATCAGACAGCAGGAGGTGGTCCAAAAGTCAAATTCTGAATAGTCTCCTGGGGTCTTAATAGGTTACCTTTGAATTGGAGCAAGCCCTCATGGGTCCCAGGCTGTTTGAACTCCATAACTGGGTCTTCCACATAAGTAGCTATCAAGCCAATGGGTCTTCTGGGCTCTTCCTTAATATGCTCAGAGGTTTTGCTATTAGAATAAATGCCAGTTCTTTTTTTTAGTGGATTCCTCAGGCTTTTGGAGTGCAGTTTTAAGCACTCTAAATACCACCAGTGCTCGTTATCCCACCTCCCACTCCCCACTGGAATTCTTAAGTGACAAGAAGCTGGAAAAATACAGATGGCATAATTATATATTTTGCAGTTGATTAATCACCACAAAACATTAATCACATTTGGTATAACAATACATAATCAAATTCTTTATAGTAGAAATTAAGTTTCCTTCTGATACGAAATGGATTCCTTTAGGATATTGACATGGCTTTTCAGCATCTGTTTTGTACCAATTCCACATCTGCATTTGATTTAATCAGCTTTAGGCCTCTGAAAAAAAAAAAGGCTTTAAGATTTGTTTCATATTTCTAAGTGCACATGTTAATAATAGCAGAAGTGCAAATAGAGATATAGCTGCCATGACAAACTATTATTTGTGTATTACAATTACTCAATTTCTGCCTTCAATGGATCTTTTCTCTCTTTCAGTTTGCTGAATGGAACAGAAAACTTTGTTTGAAATAATTCAAGTTGGTAGTATATTGATAGAAGAAAGACAGTAGAGATAGCACACCCAAAAAATGAACTCCTGATAGCTTATCACAACTGTCAGCATCAAAGGCATAAGGAATTGTTGCTGGCCCAGTGGTCAAGGCATGACTCTGTAGCCAGTCACATCAGATATATTTACCACCCCACTGTGCTGCCTTTGACTCCCCAGTCTCCATGGTCTGTCACATGTAGCTCTCCTGCCAAGGAATAATCTTTGGCCTTGGTTCAAAGACATGACTCTGTGGCACAGGCCCACAGATCCCAAGTTGTCCCAGGGTATGCTAAAACTGTTTTCAGCTCTGCAGATGTGGGTGATGGAGGCCAGGGACTTCACTTCCAAAAGTGTGCTTTACCAACCATGTTATGGAACAGCCAGGGGCCAGTGCATGTTCCATCACTGCTGCTAAATCTGGGTCACTGTGCAGTAAAGCAACATAAAATGTGTAAACCAGAGGCAGAACAATCAAGCAGAATTTAATTGCCCACTACTAAGAGATTCTCTCTCCTAGATTATACATGTAAACATAACTAAAAAGAGATGCTAAAACCCAGGAAGATAACTCCATAAGATTAACTTACTCTTTTACATTGGTGTTTTAGTCCAACTTTTTATATATATACACACATATATACATATATGCGTGTGTGTGTGTGTATGTATATATATATATATATATATATTTTTTTTTTTTTTTTTTTTTTTTTTTTCTGGTAGATTAAATAATCTAGCTGCAGCACACACGCTAGAAAATTATCCTGTTCAGCCAAGAGGCAATTAAGCTTCTTTGGGAAGTGGAAATTCAAACTCAGCTCAAACTCAATGGAGGCTTTTGAGGATTCTTTCCTCCATTTCTGCAGGAAGTATTCTTATCTCCAAGATATACTGGAAAGGAGATTTCTTCCTCTCTCAAAGAATCCCTTGGAGACACATAAGTTTTCTCTACAGTCACTGACACTTATTTCCTCTGAACCACATTTTTAAGACATGTAATTTTTCTTCTAATTGTATGGGAAACTGTGACAGACCCAAGATTAGACAAATACACTAATATGAATATCTTGGCTTCAATATGAAACCACTGACTTCTGCCAGAGTTTTTACAACTGAGATACAAATAATCTCTAAAAGCAGGAGTTTTTTCAGAATTTAGAGGTAATTTATACTGAATAGTGCTTAAATTCATCAGCTATATCATTTATTTAAATAAGAGTATTATGCAAGTGGGTTACTAAGAAAACAGTGCAACGAAAAATCAATAAGAGGCTGTATCTCACATTCAGCTCTTGATTTCAATACTTAAACATTGGATTCAGAGTATGAATACATAGTAAAAATATTCATACTTATAATTTTTTTCTGAGGGACAGCAAGAGAGGAAAACGGCATGCATGTATTACCATTTGCTGCTTCATGAACATAAATTGTAAATTAACCATGCAACTTACAAGGCGTGATTAAAAAAAACAAACAAATATAATAAAATAAATAAATAAAAACAACAACACCCCACTTTAAAATAAACTAGATCAATCAGGTTTTGAAACAAAGAACTGAGGCATGTTTTCTGAACACATAATTTGTCTACTGGTGCTCAAAATTGGGATGTTACTGGCTTTTATGAAACAGTTTTAGAGCTATGAAGAGTGGTGCTGTAGAAATAAAGTGACTGATGTTCTGCCAATACAAACCTCAAAAGGAGGTTGAAAAACACAGCAAGTGTCGCTTCTGAAGCTGGAGATAGGGAAGCATTATGTTTTATTTTGCCCTTTAATATAAGCCCCAAAGCATTGCTTCACTAAAACGGGTCTGCTACCTGAACTGAGTCCAACTCAGTCTCTTAGCACAAATGCAGGGATGAAAAAGCCATTCAGCATGTCACTGTAAAATTTCTGTGTTTATTGCTGGAATTAGCAGAGCAGAGGGTCTTCACATCCACAGGTTGTGACTTCTGTTTTGTTGCATACTGAGGAGATGTAGAGCCAGCTGTGCACTGCTTATTCATACTGGGAACCTGCTACTTGCCCAACACTCCCACTGATAACAAGAGGATTGCTTTAATTGGAAACATCAACAGTCGTGGGAAACCGTGTCTGAATCCTTAAGGACACACAAGGGTTCTGTCATGATCAGTGGTAGATGGGAAAATTGCTTACTTGCTTGGGAAAAGCTTTTGTTTTGACTGTCCATGAAAAAGTCACTTGTCATTCCTAAGTGCTTTCGAGTCTTTGAATGTGAGAATTTTATGAGGTAATAATCTTTTCCAAAAAATAAGGAGAATTTCAGAATCATGATTTAACCTTGGAAATATCTTATTGTCCCCAGGAAGCCTCTACTGAGCAGAAGCTGAAGATCTGGCTTGGCCTTATATAGGCAAGGAATCATGATGCTCCTGATACAGTGTTTCCTGAGGAATAACCATAAAATCTCATAGTACCTTAAAGAAAAGACAGTCTAGAACATGTGCATATTTTCTCAAAGTCTTTTAAATCAATCAATGCAGTTTAGTGAAAGTCTTTTAGCATGTAATGTTGATCCTTGTTAAGACGAATTTCCTTTCTAGTGCACTACATGCAAAGTAAATTTGACATTAACACTGTAGGATAATCTTTTCACCCTCAGTTTGAATATTTAAAGCAGGACTTTAAATATCTTAGTGGGAAGAGTCCTAGTCTGTCAGTAAGTGGAAAAGAAACGAGGCAATAGGTATTTCTCCTCTCTGTTCTTATAGTCCAGCATTTTTAGGGAAAAAAGACAGAATCTAGGCCTTTGACATATTTGGAAGAAACACTAGAAACATGCTTTTCTGATCAAATGGGACAGGCTGAACATACTGAATATTTAATACTTTTTCAACAGTCATAGGGTAATCAAAATCATGAGCAAGCCTTTTGCCACAATATAATTCTTACAAATCTGTAAAGATTTTATAGCTGAAAAGAAGGTTTTATATCCCAATATTTAATAATTAATATTTGTATTTCTGAACACATATCTGCAGATTTAAGAAATAACCTAGAGACATCAGAATCGCCTCTAAATATATATGAGTAGGGAGAAAAGCAATGTATTGAAATAGAAATATTTTAATTTAACCAATTAAATGCAACTAGGGGAAAACAGGCCTGACATCCTGTCCTGGGTTTGCATGACCAGATTTTGGTAGTGGAGGGGCAGCAGGGGTAACATCTCTGAGATGCTATTGGAATCTTCCCCCATGCCCAGGAGAGCAATTCACTCAGTGCTGGCCAAGGCTAAGCCCGTCAAGAATGATGGTAATGCCTCTGTTATAACTTATTAGGAATGGAATAAGCATATCATGTATTTCTGGTCAGAGAAGAGTGCAGGGTGCAACCATGTGCAAGGAGCAGCCCTGCAGACACCCAGGGCAGTGCAGAAGGAGGGGCAGGAGCTGCTCCAGGCTCTGGAGCTCAGATTCCCCTGCAGCCCCTGGAGCAGCCCATGGTGAGGCAGCTGTGCCCCTGCAGCCCAGGGAGGGCACGGGGGAGCAGAGATCCACCTGCAGCCCTGCAGGAGCCCGGGCTGGAGCAGGGGGATGCCCAAAGGAGGCTGTCAACCCATAAGAAGCCCATCTGGAAAGAGGCTTCTGGCTGGGACCTGCATACCTGTGGAGAGAGGAGCCCAAGGTGGAGCAGGTTTTTGATAGGGCTTGTGGGATCCTGCTCTGGAGCTGCCTATTCCTGAAGGACTGAGCCCTGTGAATGACAGACCCTCTTTGGAACAATCTGAGAACTGTCTCACACAGGAATGGTGTCATGCAGGAGCAAGGGAAGGATTTCAAATCCTCTTCTTGAGCAGTAGCAGGAACAACATGTGATAAGCCGACCATAACTCCATTTCCATCTCCATGCACCACTACAGGGAAGGAGGTAGAGCTTGAAAAGAAGGGAGGCATTGAGGGAAGTTGTTTCCTATGATTTACTTTGCTTCTCATTATCCTGCTCTGCTTTTGTTGGTAATAAACTCAGTTAATATCCTCAACTTGAGTCGGTCTTGCCCATGATGGTGACTGATCTCTCCCTGTCCTTAATTCATGAACCTTGTGCTATATTTTCTCTCCCCTGTCCAGTTGCAGAGGGGAGTGAGAGAGTGGCTGTGGTTGATGCCTGGCACTCAGCCAGGGTCAGTCCCCCACAGATGCCTGTTGGTTCATGCACTCCTGGAATATCTTTATGATGTTGTGGGGCTGCCCAGATTTACAGACCAAGTCATAACAGGCACTCGATTTGGGAAAAATACACAATGGTAATAGAAGGATGTCAGTAAGAAGCCTGCTGTGTATTTATATCCTCAGGAGTCCACTCCAGTGATGTCTGATATAATAATAGACTAATATAAAATCCTATGCTAATACTCTTACTCACATCTCTCTCAGTTGTTTCACAAACTAAACTTCCTTAGACATTCACAAGAGTTGTACCCGAGCAAGGACCAAGCAAAGACAGACTCGGCAACTCAGGAATAAGTAATCTTAGGGAAGTACATTGATTAGCTATCTCTATTCTTGTTTAAACATATTCCTGCTACATTGTTGACTGAGAGGATTTGCATATGAAAGCAGAATGTGCTCCTGTGTTGAGGAAAGGGTGAGATGCTCACTGTGTATTTATGGAAAATAAACTGTTAAAGAGTGACAACCAGCTCTGAAACTTCAGGGGGTAGAAAGAGAAGAGAGAGAGGTAGAAAGAAAGAGAGATAGAAATCTAGCAGCTTTTGACAGGTAGGCATAAATCTTCCTGAAGGGTAGAATCACTTGAGGAAAGAGAGTGTGAGAGACCATTAAACCTTAAGAGTTTTGCATGATTCGTGAGGAAAATGTGGAAGTTTGCAAGGCACAGACTGGAAACTCCAAATGTAGATTGAAGATCATCAGGCAAGCCCTTTGTCTGTGAGGTATTTGGCTCAAAGGACTCATGTTAGGAATGTTGCTTTATAAGGTCGGCTGTTGGTAAAAGACATCTTTGCTTTCTGATGTTGCTGGGCAGATGGTGTTCATGATGGACTGTTGCTGCAAACCTCAGCAAATCCAGCATTTTTAAGCAGTAGGATTTAAATGTCTTGCCTTATAGGAAACTGGCTGGACAATCCTCAGCACTGGTTTCTAGGCCACTCTTTTCCCAGGTGCCGCGCCCCTGGACTGAGTGATGAATGACACTGGTTATAGTTCATCTGTGTTTGAAAAAGATAAACAGCTTGGTGCCAGTTAACTCCCTTTCCATAAAGGGAACAACACAGAAATGTATTGAAAGGAGAAAAGGGGTTTATTTATCCTTCATTCTTCTACCTGTACAACCTGAGAATCTTTGCAATTCTCAATTTTGAGCCCATTATTTGTCCCTACATGGCTCATGGTAGAAAGTAGGAACTGTTCTCTTCCAACTTGAGGGTGTTTTAATTTTTTCTGCTATCATGAACTGGTGCAAAGATTAAAGGTTGGGACCAGGTGATGTGGCTTTTCTGGCTTCCTCACTTTTCCATGTGCTTGTGGGGACAGACACAAAGACAGTTTTAAAATTCCTTTTACAGTACACAAAATTTGTCTGAGGTCACATGTGCCTTGTTTGTTCCTACCTTTCTTGAATTATGTTCTTGAACAACATCTGAATGATACTATTTCACCTTTCTTCACAGTGTTCACTCTCTGTGAAAACTCAAACCAAAAGAATCCAGTCCTGCCCTCCATAGTTTGCATTTCATGACCAATAATCAGACAGAGTGATCTTCACTGTCTGGAAAGACAAATAAGACAAAGTCAGTGCAGAATGAACATTTAAGAAGCCACTTAGCTGTAGGATCTGACTTAGGTTCGTGACACTTTCTAGGAAATGAGATCTAATGATAAACCAATGATCTGATAATTCCCATTTTCTCTTGTGTTGTTGTGATATCAGACAAGATCATACTAGAAAATCAATAAGGAATTTCAGAAGATGCAATCCTTAATAAGTTATTTCCTGCTTATTTCAACAATGTCTTTAGATATTTCCCACTATGACTAACAGAAAAGTTGTGATTTCATCTCATGCACACACTTTGTCACTTGTCTGCTCTGATCTGTTGATGACAATATGAACCTGTTATGCCAACTTGATAAAAAAAACAAACAAAAAAACCCATGCTGTCCTTGCATATGAGAGCAGTATGCATGAAGTGTTGCAGAATTCAAAAACTAATTCAGTGTTTGCTTGTCTCTAGCAGCATGGCAGCTGATGGGACAATAAAGGCCATGATCTCTTTCTCTCTAAAAAAAAAAAACACCAAAAAAAACCAAAAAAAACCCCAAAACTAGAGAAGAAAACAAATTAAAAACAAACAAACAAAAAACATTGTAGAGAAAAATAAAAAACAAACAAGAAAACAAACAAAAAAACCAAGAACAAGCCAATCAATCAAACCAAAACAAAAATACACCCCCTAAATACCCCCCAGATTTATTCATAAAGTACAAAACTCAGGTAAATGCTTTCCTAAAGTGGTAAATGACAAAATTACTCCTCGTACCTCTCTGTATAAGATAAGTACAGTCCTCCTCTAACAAAAAGCTAAGTTCAAATTAAGAATTAAAGAATGAACCAACTCAGGTAATTTTATGTGGCTATGCCTTTTATGTTAGTCCTCAGGTAATTTTAACATTGTTTGTATTATCTAGTAAAAAAAAAAAAAAAAAAAAAAAAAAAAAAAAAAAAAAAAAAAAAAGAAGCCCAAACAAACTCAAAAGTCAAAGCTTGAAGAAAATCAGTCCTGTTAGCTGACTGAATATTTTAGATTTCTAGTTAAGAATAAGGTGCATTGCACCCTAAAAGTAATTATTTCTCTGCTTTGCTTAAGAGAGCCAAAGGACCCCTAGCTCCGGGGTAAGGCCACATTTAATTAGATAAGGATTATTCTTAGTATTGGCAATAATGATAGCAGTGGGATTAAGGTGACTCTTATGGCTGTCACCAGATGCCATAGCTTCAAGGCAAGCAGAGTTTTTATGCAATGTTTAGGGAGAGATACATAAGAATGGGATCTTCAAATGCCAAAATCTGAGTGGTTTATTAAGAACCATGAGCACTCTAAAATATTTGCTTATCTATTGTAATGTAAATGTCCAGCCCTCAGCTGAAGATCTCCTTCCTCTACCTTAGACTGCAAAATACGATTTCCTTTTCTTAAATTCAGAGCTACACCAGGTCATACCATAGATATTTTTTTTTTGTTTGTTTCTCCTGTAAAGCAGCAACATGGAAAGCAATTGCAAATGTTTGCACTCTACCTTAAATGTTCAGCAGTTGTAGCACATCCTTTGAAAAATCTTTCTTTAAATAGTCAAAGTGTTTAATTTATGAGACCAGAACTCTCACACCTCAGGAGGGAATCTCCACTGTGTGATCAGATATTCTTCAGTGCATTTCTAGCTTGGTAAGAAAGAGCAGAATAAGGAGAGAAACGTGGTGAAAGAGAGGCATAGAAATCAATGAAATAAAAAAAAAGAAGGAAGCACTAAATACCAGCTCCCAATGTATGAAATACTTCATAAACTCTTACTTTTGTTATTGCAAAATATGCTGATTTTCTACTTCTGATCATCCTTAATAGGGAAGAAAACTACCACATATACCTGTGGTGACACCACACAGCCATGGGATGGGGGGCCCCCTTCCAAGGCCCCCAAATAGTTTTGCAGCCACATGGGTAAGATGGATGTAAAATGATGGTGGTAACCCAAGGAAGAAGAATTTATTGTTACTCTAGAGTCTAGCTTTTAGACTCTGTTGTGCCCTGGAATCTGATGTGTGAGGCTGATCCAAAAAGCACCATCTGAAAATGCTGAGCACTTCTCTACAGAGACACAGGAGACACGTTTATCCAGATTTCAGGTAACTGAATAAAATTGTCTAAATGGCTACCTTAAGGCATTTAAGGTCTGCCTGGGACAGACAGATATGATGTAGAAACTATAAGAGGTCTGTTTCTGTCTGGATTGGTGGCTGGAGGCGCCTCAATATATTTCCTAGTTTTTGGGGTCTGGGCATAGGCTGGAATCCTGAGTAATCACCATTGGACCACTTTATTTTGCATATATCTGGAGGTGAAAATCAAGATTTCAGTGATTTTGATGTTTATAGTATTACAGCAAGTACTATATAGGGATTTTGAGAATCAAAAAGAATTTTGTAACTTCAGTGCTGAAGAAACTTGCCTATTTCTATGAAAGAAACCTTCCAAGGAATTGAAAACAGATCTTCCAAACTTCATTCTAGAGTGTCAAAAGCCACACTTCTTTTAGACATAATATTATGCAATAGATAAATAAAAAGCAAAACATTATTGACTGCATGAGCTGAAAGTCTTAAAAAGCTTTCTTTCATTCTCCCTAAGTCACTGCAAAGAGCCCTGGCTCTTTTTTTTTTTTCTTTTTGGGAAGTAAATCTGAACTCACCAGCCATTGTTTCAAAGCAAAAAAGTTTTAAATCAAAAGGGAGAAGAAAAAAGAATAATAAAAAAATCAAGTTCAGCAAACTTTTGTAGAGCAGGAGAAGAGCTACTAAGCATACAGTCGTGTATTTTTAGAGTAAATGACATGTGCTTTTTGCTCTGGTGAGCGATCCATATTTTAAATGTCCCCATATACCATTATTATGCATAAAAACCTGTCACTATTATTCATGTCTTTTTCCCAATATCCATATTTTGACATTACCACTGAAAAGATCCAGTGTGCTCAGTGGCTTCTTAAAAATAAATAATTGAAAGCTACTGTAAATTATATTAAGCCTCGACATGGCTGACCCTCTCTTGCTTCAGTCCGTTGCTATCTCTTTAAATGTATTCACTCATAAATTATATTGTAATTTGGAGGTGCTGAAGTCTTAAGTTTTTTGACTCAAATGTAACTTCCTTCCCAATGCATAATTCATTTTCACTTTGTTCTTGGTGCTGCGTGTGCAATCGCATTTTTGGCAGCCAAATGCAGGCTGAAATCAACAACTCTGTAAAGGGTGAGAATGAAATCAGAATGGACGGCTTGGCGGAAGAAATATTAAGCGTGTCACAATGTTTTGTACTCTATCTTGTGAAATGGAGACAAAAACCTCAAACAACTCTTGAGTTTAAAAGGAATGACATTTAAAGTCTGAAAATTATCCACTGCTGATGTCATGCTGTTGTTGCATTTAATTACTTTTCACATCACATAAGCTGATAGCTTCTGAATGTTTTTATGCCATGAGATTTTTTGATAGAGAGCATACTCTCCCATTTTCCTTTTTTTTTTTAACTGGAATAAGTCAGTCAATCTCTGTAGACACAGATGAAGGATATCAGACTTATCTGATAAAAATGAGCGTCACTAACTTCCGAATACTGACCTTATTTTCTGAAATAGGGTCCTTGCAAAAGCCTTGAAACTCCCATTAAATTAGCATGTTATTGGGTGAAAATTTCAACTGCTTTGAGGAAAAGTAGCTTTGCAACCTTGTGTTTACTGACAGTCAAAAAAACCCTTTGTTTTTATCTTTTCAACAAGAATAAGTAGTACTGGAAACAGGCTCATTCAAAAATAACATCCAGTATTATTGTTTTCTTAACACGTAGTTATATCTGCAAAACAGCAAAGTAGACAGAAGTGCAGCTGCAACGTGATGGATCAATGACAGAAACATGTCATATTGATAAGCATTCATGAAGATTTCACATGATCAAGCATAAAGATGACAAGTTTTTTCTTTATGAGATCACACAGCACCTTCAAGATAGTAAGGTGAAGAGGAAGCTACAAAAATTCAAAACAACTTAGGAAAGTGAGGAGTGTAGAAGGACCAACTTACAATATAATAAATGACACATAGTGACCCAGTAACACTTACATGAAACTGGTGAAAGGTAGAGATGATGGTTGGGGTAAGCTGTTTTAACTATTAAAGGTGGAAAAGAAAATAGGGTTCAAAAAGGCAATTGAGACATAGAAACACCTCTCCCCATTGAAGTTTACTTAAGGAGTTGTCCTTTACCTGAATAAAGTCATTATGTTATAAATAAGCACCTCTGTAGTATTAAAAGTGCTTAAATCTAGTTATGTGAGGCTGGCAATCTGTGATGTCTACCATGGCCTGTGTGTCAGCTATGGCAGCCCACCTGGACAACATGACTGTTCTTTTTCTCCTTTCTTCTTCCCTGGCTCCCCACTCCCCACTTGCTCCAGTACTCTGTTGGATGTTCAACCTTTTGTCTGTGCTTCTAAAACATGGCACAACCAAGACCCTCGAGCACTGCCTCATTCCTTAAGTGGCCAGTGTCTTCCTGGCACCTCCCTGTGTCCCTGACTGGCCTTATTCCATCACAGCTTTTGTCAGGAGGATAAATAAGCCAGCAGAACTCAAGATCACAGTTTCAATGTCATGAGTGACACAACTTTTTGTCTAGCCTCTCCACAATTCCAGCTTATGATCTGTGCTTTTCCCTCCTGATTTCTCACTATCCATCTGTCCCAGCATTGCACCTTGTGCTCATTGTTACAGCAGTGAGACAAGCGTTGTTTGTATGATAACACCTCCCATCCCAGTCTGCCTCTGTGTTTTTTTCATGTTGTTCTGCAGGACTAGAACAGCTGTCCTGAGGTAATGTGCCAAGCCCCTTAACCTTGCATTATTCAAATCTCTCCCTAGGGAAAGAGGAAAGTCTGTGAGCATCATCCACTTACGGGAATCTTTTGTCAGTGTATGTGGTGTTATCTCAGCCCTACTCCTCTTGCCAGAAAAAGCCCTTTGCATTGAACACATTCTTCTCAAAAGACTGAGTTGTTCAACCTGGTTCATTAAGACAGTGAATGTGAAGACAAAGAAAATAGTGCAAATGGGACATTTAACTAATGTGACATACACACTTAAAAAAAAAAAAAAAAAACAACAAAAAACAAAACAAAACAAAACAAAACAAAAAAAAAAAAAACAAAGAAACAAACAAAAAACCAACCAACCAACCAACCAACCAACCAACCAACCAACCAAAAAACAAAAACCAAAAACAAACAAAAAAAACCCAAACAAACAAAAAAAACACCAACCAAAGTGGATTACAAGAAAGAAGCAGAAAACGTCTGAAATAGAATCTACATCTGTAATTTTTGACAGCTGCAATATTATAGGCTGAATTAATGTTCCATAAATATACACTGGGCATTTCCATTATAGTAATGTCAGCTCTCATTGTCAGTTAACAGGTGCCTGTATAGTAAACCACATCTGACTTCTGAGCCCTACCTTAAGTTGTATTTTCTGATATCAAGGATACTATGGTGGCATAAAAACAGTCTTTAATTATTCTACAGAAATGCTGTGCTAAAAAAATCACCCCCTCAAAAAAAACCCAAACAAACAAGAAACAAACAAACAAACAAACAAAAAAAACCCAAACCAAACCAAAACAAACAAAAAAGCACCACCAAAAAACTCCAACCAACAACCAAAAAAATCAAACAAGAAACACAAGGGAAAATTTTACAATTTTGTTATACTCATCATACCACAGATATCTTACAGTGAGGTGAGTTGATATGTGATTATCAACTGTATTACTCACATCAACAAATACATAAAAGAGAAACCCATTACCTATTCTAGTTATTTTCAGAACTATCTGTGAGGCAAGCCTTAAATGAAAATCACCAGTTAAAACACCAGGGTTTATTTCAGGTACTGAATTGCTGCTAAGAATGATGATTATAGAACTAATTAGAAAAACACTTCCAACACCTAAAAGGAAAATATGTAAACTAAGGGAATTTCTGAATAAAAGTGGCATGGAGTCATTGACTGCATGTGGATGGATGAAAGTGGGATGCCCATTTTTTATCAAAACAATATGACTTTTTTTCCTCTGACCAAATAAAAGTAGATAAAATTGAGGTTCTGTTTTATGCCTTTTTTTTCCCCCCCCCTTTTCCTTGTCTCTCATTTTTAAATTTATTTATTAAATTAGTGACGTGGAGGCTTTCTGGACACGTGGTACAGGGGAAAGTCAGCATTAACATAGCCCTCAGGGAAGTGTTTGAAAATCTCTGCATCCAGCATGCAACAACAACACAACAGACGGGTGAGGTGATCACTGTAGCAAAGAGTTTTCCTTGCATTACCACATCACAGGAAGCTTCTGAGAGAAAACCTCAACTTCACACACCCTTAACTTCAAGCAAAAGACGAATAGAATTTTTCACAGTCTTGCATTGCCTAAGAAGCCGCTCAGGATGAAATGTCACAGTTCTCCTCAGCACAAAAGTAAATGCGGGATATAATTGTTTGTCATCTTTTATTTAAGTTTTGATTCTATTCGAATTTCAGGCGTGCTTAATTTGACCACAGCCAACTGTCTAAATAAGCAAGCCTCAGTACTTCTATTGCATCAACAATCAGCTTAATAATATCAGCTTATTTTTAACATTAATTTTCTCTGGCTTCCTGAAAGTGCTCTTTCCTCTGCTCGCTGCCATCGGCTAGTTACACGTAGTGGAGCTTAGTTTCAGATACACTGAATATAATGAGAAAAAAAACTAGCATCAGACACAACAATACTGGCAGCAGAAATCTGTGAGAGAGTCTGTCTTATCATAAGTCCTGCAAGTGATAAACTTGTAAAGAAAATGAAATTTAAAAAAAACCAAAAATTAAAAAAAACCCTCATTTGTGGACTAGACCTGTTAGAAACTGTTATTTTTATTACACCAATCCTCTGGCAAAAATGCTATGGTATTCTATAGGTTCTTAGCTTTCAGGCTAGGTCTAACCCTTGCTGCTTGGATAAGCTCACCTGGACTGACTTATGACCGTACAACAAATTCTGTAGTGAAGTAGGAAACAAGCACAGGATGTTTGCAGACTGTAATAACCCAGTTATCCATAAAATCAGCTGTATTACTATGACAGTCCAAGGAGTGTGCTATTACCAAAACTTCAAATTAGTAAAATACAATGCTTGTAATTTATATACATATATATATAAATATATAAATAAATAAAGCTTGTCTTTGTGAGTCTTACCTACCTCAAAAATCCCTCTGCTTCCAAAATAATTACACCATTAGTGCTTCTATAGGCACTTGCTACTTGTTCATGTGGTCTCCGGAGCTAAGCAGAATGCATCACATATTTGATTCCTTTCTAATTAATTGACACTACATTGATGTGTGGGTGCCAATACCAGTCCTGCTGATTCAGTAGATCTTGACAGTGAAACAGACAAGCCTGAACTGAACTGCTGTCAAATAATCCTACCTCAGTTTCTCTTTTACTTGCCTGAATGGAAGGATATTCACAACTCCACTGAACTGCAGAAATGAGAAACCTCAGGAATGTTCTCCAGGTCTGTACAAAGTAAGATGTGGCATTCACAAAATGACCTCAGGAAGACAGGCATGGCCAAGATTTGAGTCTATTAGTGTTAAATCCAAAGTTTGGGATGTCAAGCAGCAGCATCCTTGACAGATCACCAAAGCTTTTATTTTTCACAGGAGTTTCTCAGAAGGCCTGAGTGGAAAGTTGCTGAATAGCATTGTTCATCAAAATGCTGTAAGCATTGTTGGGGTCCATATGCAGAAATATAAACACTGTGAAAATGGCCTGCTGAATGGCCTGAGAATTTGAGTATTCTCTCTTTCCCTAAGGCCTAATATATTTCATAAATGCCCTTTTCCACCATATTTTTCAGAATCATTATTTTGCTCCCAAGTGTGAAAATAATGTATATTTTTCATATATATATATGTATATTTATGTATATTCTAACCTCCTGCATGTTAAAAACTCTTAGCTTATGCTCATTAGCTGAGCCCTCCCTAAAGATATGCATAATTTTCCTGATCTATTCTTCCTAAATCCAACTCATCTCTGTGCCAGAAATTTAAAAACATATTACATTCCTCCTGGTCCTTCTTAGCCAAGTATGAGGCTTTACTACATCAAATACTGAATTTACTGAGATGAAAAGTTAGTGCAATATTGGTCCCGAAATGTAGGTGGTATTGTTATCTTTTCATAGCTACATATACACCTCTCTTGAGGAGATTTCTTTTAGCTTCAGTCTTGGAGACAGTGCTTTTGAGTCAATATTATGCTGTGATAATTCTTTGAAACTTTATTTCTTTATATTAGCGCCACTGGACAATATCCTTCTTTGAGTGAAACACCATCATTTACCAGTAGCTTATATTCATACTAGTCCCTGTAGCACAATTCAGAAACACATTTTCTATTTACATTTGTCTCTCCCAGCTCTCATTTCACTTCCCAGAGCTTTTCTCCCCATGCTGTAATAGGCCTGAATTTTGATGAGGCCAAAACACAAAGCAGCCATCATGAATGACTTATTTAGATGCACAACTTTTAGCATACTGCTGATTCTGTTACTGCATCAGTCAAGTTTCCTGACTACTCTTCCTGAGATGTAACAGCTCCAGAAGGATTTGGAGAAACACTACAATAGCCTGAGAGTTCCATTTGTTCTCGCTTTTGCTGTTACCCAGCCCTGATTAGAAGAAATGCTCCCGTTAGCTAATTACTTTCTCAGTGGTGACAGATGGCCGAAGGGTGCATATGAGGGAATGAAACAGAAAGGAAAAGGGTTAATGTTGCAGATCACCTCGTTCCCCTTTTATTTAGGCTCCTCTAAAGCTCTGTTTTAATGGACTGATCTCCAGTTGGGGTTGGAGCACTGACTGGAGAATCAGGCCCAGGAGGTTCGGTGACCTCGGGGTGATGACACTGCAGGTGTGTGGCTAACAAGGTGCTGAATGGGTACCAGAGTGAGGATGAAGGCAGTTACAAGCAGTTGGTCAAGAGGCAGCATTGTACCCCGAAGAGCTGAGCCCTGTGTCTGGAGCAGAGCTGGGCTTTGTGTCTGGAGCAGAGCTGGGCTCGGAGCTCTGCTCCCGGCTCCTTTAGTGCCGGATCCCGGCTGAGAGCGCTCGCATCCAGAGGAGCTGGCGATGCTCTCCTGCTCCTCTCGTGCAAACTGCTGAATCTCAGAGAAAACTCAGACATTTAATTAATGGGTGTGGATGTGGCTCACTGCATTGTGCTGCTGTAGGAGCGCAGATATAAAGAGAAAACCCTTCTCTGAGATGCTACAGATCCTGCATCTACTTTTCTCGTGAAATTTTGAGAAAGTTGTGATGCCTTCATTTCTCTGTCTTCACCACCCCCCCCGTTTTTTGGGTTGTTCATAATTTTTGCATTGCTAGCTCAATGAAGTCTGTTCCCCCTTCTTGCCCTCAGTATACAAGATTCCCACCTGCTATCACAACTCCACCATGTTCAGGAGTCCCCTATATATCAAATCAGCAGAGAAAATAAAGATTGTAGGCAAAAAAGCACCTGCTCAAGGGTGAAAGCAATTATGTCATCAGTAAGGCAGTAGCTTTACATACTTTTACCATGTTTTTGTACTCCATCTGGTACAAATCCTTGGTTTTGTTTTCTTGACAATTTTCTTGGTTTCAAAACAGTATCTTTTGCAAGGCAAGGAAAGTTACCAGCTTTCAAATGTATTGGTCATCAGTTCTAGGAGAAGCCTGCTTTATATAGGATTTCCATTTAGAGCTTGATGAAAGATGTACATGCCTCCTTCAACATGCAAATTTCTCTTCCTTTCCAGGTGGCTGCTCATTGTGTTTACTTTTGCTTTAATGCAACATCGACAGCTTTGTCATCTGCAAATCTTTACCTTTTAAGTAACTGGGAGTAAGGGGGAAAATAAATGACTGATATATTAGTGTCAGTGCTTGTAGAATGTTCCTTTGTGAGTTTTGTTATTGGGGTTTTTTTGTGTCTTTATTTTTTAAACAGCCATCATCTCTACTTTAAATTGCTGCTGAGATGAATGGAAGCTAATAGGAGGTATTCCTGAAGTTTGTTTTCTAATCAGATCAGACTGGATCATACTAATAAAAGTGACTACTGTGAGCAGAAATGTTTGTGACTAAATAATCAGTTTTGTTATTGAGAAGTGATTAAATTGCCTAAGGAAAAATTTATAAATGACATCTAGTTTACCAAGATTTAAATTAAGGGCTATTCCCCCAGCCCTCCTTCCTCCCCCCCCCAATCAATCTATTCTGAATTGCTTTTCTTCTTAATTTGTTTATTTATCTTTATTCTTATTTATTTATTTAATATCAGTAATGTTGCTTATTCTATAACATACAGCTGTGTTGTACTGTGACTTTATTGCAAGGAACACTGACATTAATCTCCTCCATTTAATTGTTGGGGAAACTGTGGTATGAGAAGGGGAGATATAACTAGGAGTAATTGTGAAGTATGAGTTGACATAAAAGTGAAGCTTAACCTAGGCTGAAGAAAAGAAAATTAGTGGTGAAAAATATCACTTTCTGCAACTCACATATTTTTAAATAAAGGGAAAATTTTCTTCTGTTTTTGAACTTAATATTTGCATTTTGACATGAAAATTAAACAAGTGATGATTTTTTTTCAGACTTCTGTACCTTAAAAAAACATCTAAATTACCTTTATTGGTAGTTTTGCTAGAAGGTGGGACTTGGGACAATATGCTTAGCATAATTAAATTTGGGAAAGCCTGAACTCTTCCCCTCCTTCAGTTCAAAAATACCATATTCTAAAGAAATAGACTATAAAGTATAACCTTCTTGATTTTGTATTGGCACTTTTCAACTGACTCACTAAATAATTTTGATTCTATCATGTGCTTAGGTGCTTTGCTGACTTGAGATCCTGGTGAGGTCACCTGCAGTGGTTCCTTCTTGGTGTCTGGTGGAGGTTCTGCCTGAAGCTTTGGAGTGGGGGAATGGGTGGCTCCAAATCCCTTTCTCCTTTTCACTGATTTTTTCAACTTGAGCACATCCCTCCCCAGTTCAGGCTTGATTGCTTGATTACAGCACTGAGCACATGATGGCACTCCACCAAGAATGCTTCATAATTAGCAGTACTGATAAGCAAGAGAGACAGCATTAAAATAATAGTTGATGGGCACAGTGCAACAATGTTAATGGGTTAAATTATTTTCTTGCCTTCACAGTCCAGCTGAGGAAAAATTATTCTTTTTATTAAAAACAAAACAAAACAAAACTAAAAAAAAAAAAAATAAAAAAATAAAAAAATAAAATAAAAAAAAAAAAATAAATAAAAAGAAACCAAAACCCCCAAATTCAAAAATACCCCATCTTAAATAAAGATTAAATACTTTAATTAACAAAACTTACAGATAAAGTCCCCATCTTCTACAGAAACAAGGATCAGTTCTAACAGCCTTCATCATTATTCCCAAGGGGACAAATGAGCATTGTGGTGCACTGTGAAGGATTTGGAATTCATGCCCCACACGAATGGCTTGAGGATCTCACTGTGAAACTTTAGTGTCCTGTTTCTGCTTAACCATGATATCTGCATATGAGAGGCACCCTCTCGTCCCCAAATGTTCACGTTCAGAGGAAAGCTGTCTCTAATAACAAAATCATAATATATTTAACATTTGACAGAGTAAAACCTGTAACTTTTATTTGACCCAGTCAAGGACTCCAAATGCAGAACCTCAAGTCCATAAGGATTTAATTTTAGAAATGAAATTGTCACATTGGAGTTTTCAAATGGTCTGAGTTCTCCAAAATAAGGTGCCTACTTCCCTGATATGAACAGATGGTTAAAAGCATTCTTATGGCCACAAAATAACTCAGGTTGCAGAAGCAGTTACAAACAGTATTGAGTTCTTCAAGATCAGAGTTTCTTTTCTTATTATTATTATTTATTTTTCTCTCAGTTTTTTATTTTATGTATTTATCAGGATATTTTTATTTATATTTTTTTATTTATAGTTTCTATTATTTATTACTTATACTTGTTTATTACTATAATAATTATAACCTCTCCCACCAGGAAGCCCAGGAATAAAATTCTCAAAGTAAAATTCCAAACAAAACACTGACTAAAAATAACCCCACAAAACAAACAAAACCCAAACCCCAAACAAACAAACACAAAAATAACTAAACTGTCTTTAATCAAACAAATAAGCAATAATTTAAGTGTATTATTTAATTAATTTATATAATAATTTAAGATTTTGCTTGGTGGTATAAAAAACTTGAGCTCACGAAGCTTTTCTTCTTTAAACTTCACTGCAGGCAATATATATAATATAAGTAACATATATATAGTGCCCTTAGATATTTTATTTATATAGACAAATAGGTACATAAGCACATGTATATAATAACTGAATTTTGCTGGCAGGAGGAAGAAGGAAGAAGAGAAGTACTTTCCTTTCGCAGTGTTTAGTTCCAGGATGAAGTATTTCAGTATTAAAAATTACTAGCAATAACTGGCATTACAGTTCTTTATCTCCCTGTAACATTCAGGACTACAGGTTTTTTATTAACCTGAGGCACTAAGATGGGAAAAAAGGGAAGGGAAAGGGAGTATATTTGCCTCTCATGTTTCCAGAAATTGCCTCCTATTCTTCTCCAAATGGAAGCCCAGTAAGTGTGACACTTCACAGGCAGCTGCTCTGAAGAGGATCAGGATATTACTACATCCTCTCAGGCTAGTGGGCACCTAGCAAGCATTTGCAGAGCTCAGTAGGAAAACTGGAGTACTGGGAAATCACATTTGAATATCCTTTCATTTCTCTCTTGAATATGTGGATAATGGGTATTGGGTACTTCATGGCATATGTCCGTTGAGGTCAGGAAGTGTGTACACTCATAAATACCACCACAGCAGCCCTCAAATTTATTTTTGGGTGAATTATTCTTTATGGCTATGAATACCAAGAGGTCAGGGACAACTAATGGACTGTGAACCTTTAGCAGATCTGACTGATTCCAGTGGATATGAGCCCTGATCTCTGAATATACTCAGTTCAGAGTTTTTATTTCAGATCCTTCTGTACACCTATTGTCCCACCATTGCAGGGGGACGAAAATGGGATAATGATTCTGTTCCAGGGCATTAATGGGCAGAACATGTTTGCAATGTGTTTAGCTGCCATCAATATTAATGCACTCATTTGAGGGGCAATAAATTGATAGAGTGTGGCCTTATAATGCATAAAAATTGCATCAGCTTCAGAGCCGTAATGGAAAATTCCTCCATGAGTTGAAGTACCTGGGGAAGGGACTTAGAGCCATTTTATTTGTCACTTTGAATACTCAGACCTTGACAAGATCATTCTTGTTGTCTTCCTTTGGAATCTCAGTGGGACAAAAATAAAATGTTGTTATGATGCAATAAAAACTTAAAAAATAGTAAGTGAATAAACTTGTTTTGGAGAAAGATTATGAGGAGCAGTTTTTCTGTAATGACCAAGTTAGAAATGAATAAGCTATATTTACCTCCAGCTTTATTATTCTGAGAAAATGACTTAATAACTCTCTAAAAGAGAGCAAACAGTGCATTAAGAAAGTTATATATCTATTTAAACACCTATGTCTGCCTCTCACCTACAGGCAAAAGATGTCAGGACATCTTAGTCAGTGGCCCCTTAGCCTGTATCTGTATTAGTAAATTCAATGTTACATTTCTATGCTCTGAATTTGAATGTCTATTTTGTTGTTACAAGCATTCACGGCCTAGGTTTGGTCTGGACCAACTGGTAAACTCCCAAATATCCCTGTTCATCTGATCTTTATCAGATATTATAGGCCTAACAGGCAACTGAAAGATGTCCATCTTTTTCATAGGGCCAGACTGATATCTGGAAGATGAGTCATTTAGTGTGTTTCTTTTGACTCTGTGGCTGAACTGTCTCAGGGACTTATTTAATTTACAGCTGAAAACTTAGCCATCAAAAACTTCTCTGACAGTCATTTAAGAGCTAGTAAAAACTCTGCCATATTACTTAAGCCAGAAAGCATATATGTGCTGTAGCAGGATGACAAACCTATTAATCAAAACAGAAAAAAAAAAAAAAAAAAGAGAGATGTGTGGAAATTAACACACCAAATCATGTTTAAATGTATGTGTAAGATAGGCAGAAGGATGATTCACTTTCATCTGTGGTAGCACATGTCACTTGGCACCAATGACATCTATTCCAGGCTCTCAGACAGGGTATAAGTTGTGGCAAATGTCATTTTGGTAAGACATGAAAAACTTGATGTGTGCCACAGAGGACTCACCAAAACAAGGCAGTGAAGGTTGATTCAATCTCTAAATTAGTGCACAGCCAATGTCAGGCATGGACATATGTAAAGAAGAGATGTTATAAGACAAGGAGCTAGGAAAACACACACAAAACTACATAAAAATCAAGTGGTACCATGGATTTTCTTACAGGCCAATTTAAGAATGATTGACAGATACGGTCATAACCCAGACTGAAAAATGCAAATAATAAATATCCTAGACATACACACACACACACACACACACACACATAGACACACACAGGCACACATACACAGAGAAGTAAAAATACAAGGACTGATCCAACAAACCAGCCTGACAGAGAGGGGATGTGACACTCTGCTGCCTGCTGAAATAGAGATGTAGAGAGCTGGATGACAACACCATGCTGAAAAACACTGCAGCCCATGGCTCCTCATTATCCTCATATCTGTGACTCTACATCCTGACCTGTGGGGGATGCCTTAGGGTACATATCCTGAGGTAAGAAATATCCAGCAAAGACTGAGCAGGAAATGTTGCATAAAGCCAGCATGGAGAGACACTCGGCAAATCTAGGAAATGAGCAGCTTTGCAGTTCTGTTTTCCCCTTGGGTCTCTTCTGAAGGCCAAAATCAAGAAAATACAGAGTTTCTTTCAATTTGGGACAGGCAACAAGTAAGCCTTGAAAAGCTGCAGGCATGATGAAGATGATGATGAGGATGACGATGGGACAGTGGACCCTGTGATGTGATGAAGGGATGAGAAAAATGAGAATTATCTCTACATTGTGAAAGAGAAAGCCTGAGGAAAAAAAGGTAGCAAACAGTGTGGAGGATTCCTAAAGCATCCACAAGAGGTGAGTGCCCATCCTCCATCACTGCTCTGGGGGCTGATATCCCTGTCACTGGAATTCCCACTCCATGAACCCATCACACCCACAATGATTTCAGGTTGCCTTCATTAGTGACCCCTCACCAAAACCAAACTTTGTATTGTGTTGACCCTCACTCGCCATGCTCTTGCCTTGGGATCCTGATGCATTTGGCACTTTTAGAGATAGAGCAGAGCCTTCTCAAAATGGGAATCTGGGTTCGAGCCTCCCTCTACATTCCTTTAAAACCCCAGGTCCTGGCAGTGGTGATCTCAGCACCACTGTGATCTTCAAGGAGCTGCTGCCTCCCTGTTTCCAGTTCTCCAGGGCACCCCACCGTGCTCCCAGTGGGGAAAGGCTGCATTCTGCACTCTGGGACCTAATCACTCTCAGGAAGTGAAAATCACATCTCAGTGATGAAAAAGCAATGCAGTCACCATCAAGGGGGCTTTTCAAACCCCAGAAGACCGTGGATCTTTTTCTCTTTTCTTTCTCCAACTCTTTTCTCATTTACTTTTAGACAAATGACATATAGTAATTAGGTTTCCTACTCTGCCAAAACTTTAAATAGGATCCTTTAAAAATAGCCTTTAAAATGTCACTTTTTTTTTCTTTTTTTCTTTTTTTTTTTTCTTTTTTTTTTTTTTTTTCCGGGCAATAGAAACAGTCTGCTTTTTTAACACTCTTTTAACAATAGTCATTTGGAAATGCAGGCTGAATGATGACAAGTTTGACTAGCACAGAGAGTTTTGAAGCCTATTGTGGCACTTTCTGTCTCTTTTTTTTTATTATTTTTTCATCCTCCTCCCCTCTCCCTTTTGCCTCTTGCTTTCATTCACCATTGACAATGTATGCATTCATAATTGAAGAAATTCTTTTCTTAATGACTTACAGTTGTACGAGTTGTTGCTCTTGTCGGTGGTGTGGCTGCTGTTTCTGCAAACTAAACACATTTGACTGCTAATTTCCCATTGAAAGACAATGGAAGGTTCCTGAAATTAATGGTGTAGGACAAGTTTACAAACTGGTAGGCTCTGATGTGAAAATAAGTGTGTCTCCTCTGCAGAAACTAAGTGCAGGAAGCTGGCATAGCAGTGAGCAGCCTGAATGCTCATAAAGATCCTCATCAAGGAAGAGGGAAAAAAAAATATTTTCCATATTTCAGTCTTGGAAACAACAAGAAATAGATAAAAATACCAGAGTATGTAGACATGGAGAAGGGGAAAGTAGACTTCTTAACAATAAGAGGAAATTGGAGGTTTTTTTGTGTAGAAAACTCTTTTACTATAAGAAATGAATGGCTTTTTTAAAGACCTGCTCTTCGTATCTTGCTTCAGTATAGTATGTCTTAAATAATGTTTGGGGGAAATTGAGAGAATTTTTAATCTAGGAGGTTTAACAACTTTAGTTACTTATGAAGCACAAATACCAGAGGAAAAAAATTCATAAACTTATTGAAATTGAACATTGTTTTCCATTCATGTAAATGAGGATTCATTTGGTTAAAGCTACTGAAGTAATCTTCCAAAGTAATGCAAGGTGAAGTAAGAACAATTTGCCCTACTGCTTTGAAAAAAAAAGAGAATATTCCTGGTTGACCATTTGCTCAGGGACAGACATTTCACATATGCAGGCAGCCATTGCAATTTTCACCTAGCAAAGGTTCTGTCCTTAAACACAGTGTGTCACATGAAGCAATCAATCTCTTTGGCCATATACAGGTTCTGTTATTTCTTCCTAGAAATCTTTGTAAATATTTCCTTGAGGCATGAAAAACTGGCTTCTCTGCTTTAGTAGGTTTTTGTTTGTTTTTTTTTTTTTAACTTTTACTATCAAGGTCCTCGATTAAATTATTCAAAACACAATCTATTTCATTTAATTTTGTACAACAGAATCAACGCATATTATCTGAGCGAATTATTTTGTATTTTTTTGTTTTGAAATGATGCTATTTCTAATATCTCATGGTGTAGATTTTGTTGTCTCATTAATAGTGGACCTAAATGGATTTTGAAAATTATGCAGTTTTTGCTGAGATAAAACCCTATTAAAATAAAAATAATCTATTTTAGACAAAATTTTGCCTACATTTAGGAAAATAACAATGTATTCTTATTCTTGTGAATGATTACCGGACTACAAAAATACCAGAGAACAATCATGACAAGTAATATATGTTACCCAAAAAATTTTAAGTGGCAATTACAATTTCACCATCATGTCTTTCTTCTGGGTGACCTGCCCAATATTTCCCACAAGTTATAGACTACACTAACTTCCCAAATACAAATGACCAAAATTTTATATCCTATATTTGTATTTTGAATCCATGTAAAGCCAACAAATAAGAACAAACCAAAACAAAACCCACAAAGATTTGTTCAACTGCCCCACCAATGTATTCACTTCAAAAATAGAATCTATGAGGCTGTTTTTTCGACTACTCAGAGCAACTTTTAAGTAAATGATCTTGGGACTGATTAATTCTGCATACTGTTAAAAATTTAAAGTATGCATAAGCAGGAATAGGGTGTTAATAGCTGTGCTGTAATGACATCAGGAAACAAGGGATGAGCTGGGGCTGTTTGGGAAAGCACCATGAGAGCTCTTACAACAATGAATGATCAGTACTGTTGTATGTGGACTTCTCTTAAAGGGACTAGTAACCTCTACTGTTTTTCAGAAGATGTGTTTTCTTGTGAAGATGTAAGTGTTTTCACCTGTCACTCATCCTCTATGTGAACATCAATGATCTTAAAGGGTAATATATAAAAGTACTTGAGGTGAGTGTGTTTTCTGCTGTCTCCCTAGTGAATTGAGATGTAGATGAAAAATAAAAATAAGACAGACAAGAGAGTTCAATGGAGAAATACATGTCCTGTACACCAAGAATTAATTTAATAAGAAGCTTCTCCCTGTTAGTGAGCGATTAAACTAAATTGCTAGTCTAAACTTTTCTATGCTGCATTTCAAATGTCAACACATTACATTGCTATTCCTCTTAATTTCTCACAAAGAAAATGCAAAATGAATTCATTATGCTGGAGTAAGTGGAAAAAATGATGAGTTTCTCCAGAAGAGTAGGCAATGGGGAGAGATTGGGCAAGGCGATTATATTGAGATATTTGAATAGCTGGCCATTAGCAAGAGGATCCCCATTACTTTGCTGATAATTATATCCTCTTCGCTATGACTTCCCAGTGGAATAATACAATGTTCCCAGTGCAGGAGATAATGAAAAATACCATTCAGGTGGTACATATATGCCAAGAATAGTGTGTTGTATTTCTTCCCTTCCCCCATCATGTAGATTGCAATAGCACGCACCTACACGATATGTTAATGTGTGTTTGGTTGTTCAGGGCTGTGTGCAGGGCAAATAAATGTATCTTGAAAATGGAGCTGGCAGTGGAATATCATTCTCCCAGTGTAATTATCTCCCGTGTTTAGTGGGCCCGGTGTATTGCTGAGTACATTTTTGTTAGCTATTATGTAAATGACTTTCAAAGCCCACCACATTGTAATAATGAGGACTTTGGAAGGGATCTTATAGAGATGAAGTTTTTCTTCCAATTTTAAAGAGAGATGTATGTTTCTCCTAATTAATCCGTCATTTTGCAGACACGTTTCTGTCCAGCAATCGAGGAAAATGAAACAAACAAACAAAAAAAAAAAAAAGAAAGGAGGGAAAATACAGCAGAAGAACACCCACTCATTTACAGTAACTTTTTTTTTCCAACTGATACATAAAATCTCTCATGTGTTATTGCTGCCTTATCACTTCTTGGCATTTTTATTGCTGTTCTATTTTCAGTTTGAGGGAATCTTGCTGCATACTGTATATCTGTCTCAGATTCATTAATTTTCAGAGAAAACTCAATTTGCATCAAAATACTTTGCTTTTCGGATGTTACTTTACATATCTTGGGGCCTCATGGCTTGCATGAGAACTTTGCCTTCCAATTATTTGCCAGAAGGGAGAAATGCAATGCCATTAAAATTGCTCAAATTTGAATACTGCAGAAGGCAGTAGAATTTTGTTCCTGGTTTCTCCTATGAAAGCCTTTTTATTGGACAACCCATGTCATTGGTTGGGTTTGATTTGGATTGGATTTGTTCTAGTTTTTAACAAGAATCATAAACGAATGTACATTAAATTCAGCAATGACCTGTGGTAACCAATTTTTCATTATATGTGCTTCCATAAAAAAAGTTTTAAGCATTTACAGGTCATGCAAGAGGAATATTTTTTATGATATTGCTATACAAGTAGAAATATTCCCTTGGATACTATTAATGAATTTTATGAAAGAAGCTGTAAAAAATTGGGGGGCTGGATTCCCTTCTTATTGGATAGTCACTCTGGCATAAATTTAAATGCCTTTAGGGAAGGGAGAGTAAGTGTTTCTCTTTTGTTTGTTTTGGTTTAGAGGTTGGGAAAAGGGAGGAAGTTGAGATAACAGAGAGAAATTAGGTCACTTTTTCTGGTGTTAAGATGAATCACAGAATCATGGAATGGCCTGGGTTGGAAGGAACTTTAAATATTCCTGGATTTCAAACCCCCCAATCTGTTAAGTTCAATTTCTTTTGAATGGAAATTTCCACTGTAAAAAAACCAATGTATCAGTGGAAGGAAAAAATAATCTCCAACATATGCAATTTTTCTTTTTCTACAAAGGATATGAAAATGAGGCAGAAGTTCCTGAACATCCTTTTGCATGTGGGCATCTATGCTGATAATATTTTCAGGTATGTGAACTTCTGCAGGTTCAGTTGGCACTGTCAAATGTCTAGAGTACCCAGAATATATGAAAATCTATTTGGAATAGAATCTGCAATGAGAATGTGTAAGCTTGTAATTTACAAAATAAATCTGGATAAATAGAATCCCCAAATGCAAAAACTATATAGTATTATTTGCAAATAAATAGTTGTATGTGTTACCTGCAATAAACTGGTCCTGATTCCTGTGTTCTGGTGCACTGACTCGCCCTCCTCTTTCTTTTGCCCCTTCACACTCCTTCACACTTCTTTTCACACTCTTATTTCTACTTTTTGTTTGTTTGTTTGTTTTTGTTTTGTTTTTGTTTTTGTTTTTGTTTCTTCTTCGTGTTTGTTTTTAAAATTCCTTTTACTCAAATACATTTGTAGTTCTTGTGTGGAAAAAAAATAAAGCTTTGTGAAAATTGAGAATTATTTGCTAAAGCCCTTTTTGTAGGGAATATTTAAATAAACAGTGTGTGTGGACTCTGTATAAATCAAGAACTTTGAATACTGAGTTAAAAGGATTGTCTCCACTTTGCCTCCACTGTTCTTCCTCTAGAAACTTGACATATGAGATGAAAGATGACCAGAGGGTTTTTTATGTTTTTTTAAGGTTGTGATCCTTAATCTACCCCTCTACAGCAAGGACAGATATTTCTGAACAAAAGTTCTTGAGTAATAGGCCAAAGCAATATGTTTTCCTGTGCTTCCCCATATTTACATAGAACATGTTTATGTTAAACCAAAACAAACAAACAAGCAAAAAATCAGGTACTTGATAACTTTCATAGTAACTAAGTAGGTGTAAAAGCTTATGACTTTTTACAAAAACATGGTCTATTTCTATCTTTAACACATACTGCAATTAATATGCATGTGTGTTGTCTTCCAGATAGTACCAGATTTTGGTGAGAATGCACCAAAAGAAAATCTGTTTCTATTCTTTAGTAAAAAATAGATGGATTGATTAGATAGGCAGAAAGATAGAATGTTATTTCATAATAGGGCTTATTTTTTGTTTTATTAATATTTGCTTAGATTAATACTTAATGTTTATTTCATTAGTGTTATGCTTAATGTTATTTCAATTAGTTTGGAGGGAGATTTTTTGTGATTTTATGTGACACAGCTTGAAATGCTTGGACAGAATCATGGAAATGGAATAAATCTGTTGACGTCAATCTAATTGTGCAATCTACACAGCGGTGTTGAAAATCGATCAATACAAAACATGTTTTACATATTTCAATATGAATTTCCTTCTGTCACTCAGCAGTGGTTACTCACCATAAAAATGTATATTTTCAACAAAAAAAAGAAATTACGAACTTTAAAGACCGGAATCTTATTCCGCAGTCTGTGTTTGAGAAAAATCACTTCAGCTTGCCTTACAAATGACCTAGAGAGGCCTCCTACTGAAAAGTGATGGTTTTCATTCTCCATCTTCAGTCAAATTTTAGCATCCTTCTTGAGGGAGCCAGCTGTCACTTGGTTAAGGGTTTGGAAATCTAGGCACAAGCCTACTTTTATTCCATCAAGACAATTCAGATAATGTGGGTGCGTCCAAATAGCTATTAGAGAGAGTGTTAGCTTCCACTTGGTCATTAGGCTGGGATTCATCTGACTAAATGTAGACATCAATGTGGTAGCCACATATTTTTTATCTTGTCACCCCAGCCAATGAGGGAAACAAGGTCATGATTCATCTTGTCCTTAAGAAAATGTTCAGAATATATTAGATGAATTACTATTCCTCTCCCCAGACAATAACAAAGAGTACCCAAAATGCTCAGAGGTAGATGTCCGGTGTAGATAACTAAAACTAAAGATGATGAATCACAACATAACTATTTGGGTCTTTTTCTATAGATTCCAAGTAATTTTTGTTTGACTTCTCAAGACTGTTTCAGACTAACTGATTAAACACTCTTTAAGCTTGTCCTAGCCTGACTTTTGAGTCAAAGACAGCACAGGAAACTCTGAAAGGTCATTCATCTGAACCTGTGTGAGACATCTGACTTTCTCTGTTGATTATTATGCTTAATTTTTTATCTTAGAGTATGATTCTTCCCATAGAGGTTTCTCTGTCCAAAAGACATATCTAAATTTAACATCTATCCTTGTCATTGTCGTGTCACAGAATGCTGCCATCACAGAAATAGTCAAACTTTGTTTGTTCTCTCTTGAATGCTTGGAACTTCAAAGTATTTTTTAGAGAGTTTTTTAAATGTATCCTTAAAAAATCTTAGGACACTGCATTACCCTTGCATAGCACATGCCCAGACCTTTTTATTTAAATAATATAGGAGAAGATTTGGAGATCATGCCCCCGAACTTCACTTTTTTGGAAGCCCATTTTTTGCATTTCAGATCCGTTTTCTAATCACTTCTTGTGCACTAGTGATGCGATATATTCTGAGATGAAATCACTGCATCAAATGTCCATTAGTCACTTTTTATTTCAGTCAAGTGTCAACTAATTAAGTCATAAGTGCCAGGTTCCACAAAAGCAACAAGAAAACAGTGTTATTTCTAGACAACATGGTGTATCAACAGAACTGTGCCTTCAGAGTAATGCCAGAAAGATCTCCACGGTCTTCAACTTATAAAACCATTCAAGAAAATTGTCCTTTTCTTTCCTTCTAAGGGGCAAAAATAGGGTTAAAGGGACCAATTTCAGAACAGACCAGCTGCCTGCACGATTAGTTTCTCCTTATTAAGCAATAAGAAATGAAAAGTGCTACTGGCAAAAAAGAATTTACACAAATGAGCAGAGAAAGAACCAGGGGAAGATCTGTCAGCCTGTCTACCCCGGAAAGAAAAGCAAGAAAACAAAACAAAACAGAAAAATGTCCTCCCACATGCACACTGTAATCATTGCTAATATTTAAAAGTTTATGGAAGTAATTTTGAAAAATAGGTCCAGGAAATCCTGTTTGTAAAACTGTGGGGGTTTTTTCTAAGACAAATTATAGGAAAAAGACTGTGAGTCAATACTGGTCACAGCAAACTTGCAAATGAGGAGGGGGACTATTACTGATTTTTGTACTGTGCATCTTACTGCTATCTCAGTCAAAAATTGTGCATTATTACCCACTCTTTCTGTTTTCTATCTGTCTTGTCTCCCTTTATATACACTTTCTTTGTTCAACTCTCTCCAGCCAGGATGTCTGCAACACTCCAGGAAGACATTTTTATGACTGATATGTACAGTAAATGTGCTCACTTCAAAAAATGTGCTGTAAAAGGTCTACCCCATCTGACTCCATGTTCTCCCTGATGTCCCATCTCTGTGACAAATAGATACCTTAAAAGCAGGACAGCAACAAATTTCACAGTGATGGTCTTGTGCTTCATTTTAACATTTACAGTAGCCTTGAGACTTAACTAGAGAACCCAAGTGGTGGAAGGTCAGGCAATGTGCTAACACTAAACTGGGCAGGCAAGATCATAAGCATTCTGCTGAATTTGGTCTATGAACTTTGATAAAATGTATTAATTAACATAGACATCAAGTAGTGTAAGACAATATCTCTAAATCTGTTCATTCCAGCATCATCTGCTTGAAAATATAGTCAGATTTTGGGGCTATTTTAAAGGCTTTAATTGTGTAATTCAATAGCAGGTTATTTTATTTCTGATTTATCCATTCTGCTAAACTACCATGACTCTGACTATTTCCCAAAGCATTATGAATGTCAGTGAAGAAAAAAGTGTTGAACCATTTATCCCAGCTCCAATCGTCCTTTTATTTCACAGAATCATTCAGGTTGGAAAAGACCTCTGAGATCACTGAGATCTGAGAATATTGACTGATTTCCTCCTTGTCAGCTGGACCATGGCACTGAGTGTCACATCTGGTCATTTCTTGAGCATCTCTAGGATGGTGAGTTCACCACCCCCCTGTGCAGTCAGTCCCAATGCATAACAACCCTTTCCATGAAGAATTTCCTCCTCATGTCTGGTCTGGACCTCTCCTAGCACAGCTTGTTGCTCTGTCCTGTTGTCCTGTCACTACTTGCCTGGGAGAAGAGACTGACCCCAGCTAGCTGCAGCAATTTGTATGTATTGTTACAGAATGTCAGATTCAGGAAGAATGGAAGACACCAAGTCTTCTCAAGCACAGTGTCCCAAAACATGTAACTCCAGATTTTGTCCAGACAGTTTTTTTAACATCTCCAGGGAGCAAGACTTCTCAGCTTCTCTGGGTGGCCTATTCCAGTGGTCAGTCACTCTCACAGAGAATTCTTCATATTCAGCTGTACCTTCCTGTGCTCCAGTTTCTATTGCCTCATGTCCTATCTCTTCACACTATTAAGGAGAGCCTGCCTCTGTCCTGTTGACACCTTCCCTTGTACACTTTGAGATAATAAAAAAAGAACCAAACAAACAAATAAACTCACAAAGAAAACCCCAATTCCAGCCAAAATAAGTATTTCCCAAATCAAATTTTGAAACACAAAGTTGTTACTAATTTTTGTCCCAAATGGAAATCACTCCTTGTCACAGGTAGATTTTCTTGGTTTTGCTTTTTTTGGGTTTTTTTTGGGGGGGAGCTGTTTTTCTTTTTGTTTGTTTGTTTGTTTGTTTGTTTGTTTTCTCCCTTATCTTCTCCTGAAAGAGAAACCTGTGAGTTCATTAAATTTTTTTGTCCAATAGTGTATAATACATAGTTAAGAGATGGAGAAAATAAGCCAAATTGTTCAGCAATTTAAGAGCAGATTTTTATTCTGGAACTTAGATATCTTTGGATATAGGATATTTAAGATAAGGGCTGATATTTTATGTATGACATGATATTTTCTTACACACCAGAAAACAATCTATGTGAGACTGTATCAGCTTGTATTATTAAGAGGAATAATACTGACAAGGAGTTAGAATCTATCCAGAGGATGTAGTCAAAATCTTTATTTTATTACTGATTTTCTCTTCGTCTAGCATTTCCACTGAAGAGCTTCAGTTTCCACAAGCAACCGTTCTTCTGTGAGGACACTGAGCACATCTCAAGTGAAGACTGAGGTAAGAAATTCTTTCTTTATAATATCAACCAGTTCGTCTGTCTCAAGAGTTCCTTCAACATTCCTCTGCAAAATGTGTAAGGAACAGATTCCAAATTTGTTGGGCCTTTGAACAGCGTTGATGAAGACAGGTAGATGTGAAATGGTGTGGCTTTTGCACATCTTTGCTTTTTCTTTGCTATTGAAATTAATTTATTATGTCATTGATTGACAAACTTTCTCTCCAGTCACCAAAGAGCACTCTTAGATATGAGAAGCCAGGCTCAGAATGAAGGCACTGTAAATTTTCATGATTTTATGTGAATTATTTCTGGACAGAATGTGATTGAAATTGATGAGGTTCAACAAAGGTTAAAATCATTCACTCATAGAGATTTCCTCATAAGAGTATGTCATGTCACAAGTTACTACCATTGAATGAAACAAAATATCAGGGATCAGATAAGAAAGCAATTAATGGACAATAATGGGTACACAGTGGTGAAAGTTTTATACTCTGTACAAGACTAATTAATGTAAAATATATTCTCTTTCCTTTTAAATAATATTAAAAAAAAAAAGCAGCAAAACAAGACAATAAAATAAGACAATAAAAACAAGAAGATGTTCTTAATTACTTTTACATATATGTGTTCCTGATTTCAGGAACACTAAGTGATTTCTTCAGGCAGCTCTTGGGATTTCTAATAAAGAATGTTTCATGAAATCAAAACATCATTAGAGACACATCTAGTTTATGCTGGTAGGTAATCCTTTCCATCAGAGCTTGGATTTCACAGCAAGAAATTTTCTTCATTGAAGACAATTCTGGCCCATGCTTTGCCAGACTGTTCCAATGCCAGAACTCTTTCTGAGGCTAGAAACTAATTCCATCTCTAGAAAACAAACCTTCAGAAGCCACTCAGAAACCAATTGGTGTCCATATGGAAACGTGTTTAGGAGTTACCTATATGTAATTCAAAAAGATTTGATGCTATGGGAAATAAATACATATATATGTGTGTGTGTGTGTGTGTGTGTGTGTGTATGTATATATATGCATATATATGTATATATATATATAGGTGTGTGTATATATATATTGAAAGAAAACAATAATTATTGAAGATATTATGGTTTTTCCACAAAATACTAGCCATCTGATATTTTCAGTGATTTCTGGATCTATACAAAACTCCATCCTTTGTTAAGTGTTTTACTATATCTAAATAGTGTATTTGCTGCATTAATGTTGTTTGCTGTGGTTTTTTATCATAATGTCTCTTTCTCTCCTTGAAGATGTAGAAAAAATTAGTCCAGTTTAACTTGCTTATGTACCTTTCTTTGTCTACATTTTGTAGATTGTTGTAATCTAATCTCTCTCTTGCAATGCTTGTTCTTTAAAATGTCTTCATGGCTTTAGATTTTTACTTTATTTTCTTAGCCTAAGATTTTTTTCTTTTTTTTTTTTCCCTAAAACTTTTCTTCTTTCTTCCTTAGCTCAGTGGGTTAGACCTTGATGCCAATAACATCAAGAAGGTGTGTTCCCCATATGAGAAATCCCCATATGGGCCATTCACCTAAGAGCTGGACTCTATGATCCTTCTAGGTCTCTACTCAGACTAATCTGTGGTTCTTTGTGATTCCTTCTCTTTTATTTTTCTCCCCTTTTTCTTATATTTCCTTTACTGTTTTCACAGTGAAAACTTGAAATCTGTACTGGAAACTAAATAATTCCATTATGGATTTCCTTCTTGGGAGAGGAGAGGAGATAGAAATAAGACTTCTCTTATTTTGAACATTTCAGCAGCTCTAAAAACTACTTTTGAGATGTTGGTGGGGGCAGGGCAGTGAAGGATGGTAATTTTTTGTTACTTTTTCCCCCTGTAGTGACCCGAATGCCAATCGACTCCTCTCACAGCACCACCTACTGTGGTGGTCTAGCTGCAGGCTAGTGTGGGGAAAGATTAAGCTTTTTCATCTGTAGTGTTACAGTTCCTGGGAGGCTCTTGCACTGCTGTTTCGGTAAAGAGATTTATAGAAGCACTTGATGAATTTTAGTCATTTTTTTATCAGTCTGTAACCATAGAAATGTGTGTGTGGAGACCACTGCCATCTTAGGCACTGCTGCAATTTCTACAAATCATCTTACTTGTCTGCCTTATACCTTGTTTTATATCAAACTTTTCATTAGGAAGGAATAATACAGCTTATATATAGAAAAAGTACCCTAGTGCATCTTTATGCTGGTCATGCAGTGCAGAACATCACAAGAATGAGCTAGAGGAACAAGGCAGGGACTTTGTAGGAGAAGGGGTTCACCTGATTGTGTGATGTTGACACAGATGAGAGTACAAAGCCCCTTGCATTCTCCTTCCTTCACGTAGAAACATCAGGAAGAAAATAGTCTAAGGGATCTAATAGTGGATATTTCAGATATCGAGATATTTTAATGCCTATTGTCCCTGAGATTCTTTCTGCCCAAAAATGCCCCTCAGCCAATTCAAGGTTGCTAAGAATGGATCTTTTGGGCTGAATGTCTTCAGAGACAGTAAATAAACCACGTGCTCTTAGAGTAAAAGTCAATATGTAGATATCACTCTTAGGTCTTTTCCTGTGGCTCTTGGGATGTGAGCTATCAAAATGATAACCAGTCGTTTCTATTTAATTAAACAAGGTGACAGAATTGGGTGTTCAGTAGCTGCCTCCCAGAATAGCAATGCTCATCTTCAGTATCAGACAATCACTGAAAAGCAGAATGGGTCAGGTTGGAAGACACCACAGAGGATGATCTGGTCCCACCTCCCTTCTCAGGCAGAGTTATCCCAGAGCTCAGGGCACAGGGTTGTGTCCAGAGGGGTCTGGAATATCCCCAGGGAGGGAGACTCCATCCCCTCTCTGCACAATCTGCTCAGGGCTCGGTCACTGCCCAGGACAGAAGTTCTGCCTCATGTCCAGGCAGAAATTGCTGGGCTCAGTCCCTGCCCGTGGCTCTGGGGCCATGGCTGGGCTCTGGAGCAGAGCCTGGCTCCTGCTCTGAGCCTCCCTGCACACAGGGACACCAGGGATGGGGTCCCCTCTCAGTTTTCTCTCCTAGATGCTAAACAGCTCATCTCCCTCAGCTTTTTCTCATAAGAGATAGTCCAGATCCTTAACCATCATTGCCACTAATTGTTGGACCTACTCCAGGAGCTCTTATACTGAGGAGTCCAGAACTGGTGTCTCTGCGTTCTTGTGTGCTAAATTAAGTTTTCTTGGAAATGACTGGCTCGTTCATGTGTGGTTGAAATGGTAATTTCCATTCTTTGTGTCTTTCTTTCCATCTTCTTTAGGCTATTTTTTTTTCCTGTTTTTGTTTTTGTGATGTTTGTTTGTTTGTCTGGTTTGTCTTTTACCTCTGTATTTCTAGATCTCTGGGATTTAGACAGTTCAATGATTCTGAATTTCTTGTGTTTATGATTGCTTATACACAGTTACCAGTAGGTACAGTTATACATCACAGCTACATCTTGATACTTGAAGCTTGGCTGAAGGGTTGATACAATTACATTCAATGGCAAAAAACCCTTCCTAAGAATTAAAAGTCTTTCAACTCTTTTTTCCCCGTCTCTTTTATGTTTTCTTTTGTGCTCTGAAAAACTTCCTCACTGCTGCTTTCAATACTGAAAAACAGAGCTGTCAATAATGCATATTGCTTCATGTGTAATTGTAACTCCACTGACTTCATGGTGCTGCTCTTGATTTTCCTGAGTAGGAAAGGAGAAAAGCCATTTCTCAATACACAGCCACATTACATTTAAGCCAAGTGACACTGTCACCTGTAGGTTTGTGCACATCATCTTTCCCGAGCAGTGCCACTGTTCTTCTCTCACATGTAGTCAGTAGATACCTGCACCATTTGCACCTGTTAGTGCAGCATAAAGACTCCTCTATTCAAAGACTGAGCCCCCTGTTTCAAAAGTCTCTGCAATATAATGTAGCATAATTTGAAACTGAAGAAACTCCTCATACAGGATTACATTCATTTGCAATCTGACATTATTCAGACAGGATTGCTATATTATGCAGAGCATAATTACAAAATGCTATCCCTGTAGTGCTGTGCTTTTGTATGTTATGCAGATTATTAAAAATGGCTAATCTTAAAATCATTGCACATACAGTGCAGTCAACAGTGAAGAGAGTCTCAGCTTTTGTGTGTTGGTATAACAGCATTACAGTTCGTGGAGTTGAGGTCCTGGCCTTATTTCTGCTCCATTATTGTGCTGTTGTATACAAAGGATGAAACCTGTTTCTCCATTACATCCTGCAACACTTGAGTAATTCTTTAGAAATAAACGGCGAATCTTGGTTTCACATTGGGTATTTTTTTTCTTACTCAGCATTTAAATGCTATTAGAGTGACAATACCTTTTTTTTATTTTTTTTTTTAATTCTGCAGAAATTCTCCAGCCACAGATACAGAATCTGAAATATGAGTCAGAATCCCAGTGATTCAAAACTCTCAGCAAGTCACAACTGCCCGACCACATTCAAATCACTTTATTATGAGACAGGACCAAAGATAACCTTCCTTTTACTCCTGACTAAAACAAAAGTAGACATCTAAAATGCAGGGTTTCATAGCTTCATAATAATGAATTATTAGAATTATTGAAGTTGAAAAAGACCTTTAAGATCAGAGCCCAACTGTCAACCTGTACAACAAATGTGTTCACTACTAAATCACATTCCCAAGTGTGACCTTCATACACATTTTGAACAATTCCAGGATAGAGATTCCACCTCTTCCCTAGGCAGCCTGTTTCTACGTCTGACCACCCTTCTAGTGAAGAAGATTTTCCAGATGCCTAATCTAACTTCCACCTGTGCAACTTGAGTCTATTTCCTCTTGTTCTGTCACATGTTACCTTGGAGAAGGACCCACCTGGCTACAACCTCCTTCCAGGGACTTGTAAAGACAGATGAGTCTCCTTTACTCCAGGATAAACACTGTCAGCTCCCTCAGCTGCTCACATGTGCACCCAAGACATCCCAGTCTGGGCTGGTACAGACCTACCAATGATACAGATATACTAAAAATTTTGAACAGGTCACAGATCCTTTCAATATGCACGGAGTACTTGACTCTGAGAGGATTATATAATATAATATAATGATATAATGCTACTGTTCTCAGTAGAACCAGCAAATATAGAAATCATCTGGCATTAACATGGAAACTTGGAGCCAGTGATCCACTGCCTTAAAACTATCAACCAACACAGGCTGAGCTGAACAGTGACTTAACCAGCCTGCAAAATAAAAAAAAAAAAAAAAAAATTATAATCACTAATGCAGCAGGATCTTAATGATAGACTCTACACAGACAGAATAAATCCATGTTATGGAGGAGAGGAAATATTTCCCCAACTGATACAAGGGAAGAAAGGAGTGGATCTGTATTTCTAATGATTATTCACTATATTTTTTGAAGGACAGTTCCATCTGATGACAGAATTAGGGCAGGTGAGTAGGACTGAATTTTTAGAAATGAATTTTACTTACTTAGGGAAGCGGTTTCTACCCAACTCTGTAATATAAGTTTAATATTGTAGGTGATTATAACAGCCTCATATCTCTCATGAGTTGAGATTAATATGAAAACCTGAAATTCACTTATTATTTGAATTGGCACTACTACAGCCTTGTCTATCAAGAGTGAGAATGTTCTTTTTAAATTTAAAATTATTTTAGTAAAACCACATGCAGATTTTTTTCTTTTTTCTTTTTTCTTCTTTTTTTTTTTATTTTCTGAGACAGTAGGGATAGTGTGGGACTTACATCTCTCACACTCAGCATCATCAATTCAACCTGCCACCAGTTAATCTAAATTAATTGTGTAGTCTATAAATGCTGAAAGAAGAATCCTCTCCTTTTGTGCAAGATCTCCAACCACAAGTGGTTCATTACAGTAAAGGCAAATGATAACCCTTTTCTATGCCACACACAAATCCAGAAAGTGCTCTACAAACTCAATATATAAGATGTGAAGATTGCACAGGGTTTATGCCTTTGCCCAGCGCTGAAAGCAACCACAACCTCAAATAAAACTGCAGCTTGCAACCCATTTAAAATGTTATTCAGTTAAGCTCTATTTATTGCCATCAAAAATAGCACACACAGGGACAGACTAAACAGTCCCGTTTCACAAAGCACAACCGGGATCAGCTGACTGGAACTCACACTTATGTTCATCAAAGGGCCGTATTCTCATTTTGTGCTCCTTGTTCCTATTTAGAGTTAATGGTAAATGCCTTTTCCTTATCAACTGTCAAATTGTCAGAACACACTTTGTATGTTCGAGGCTGGAGGATTCAGGGGGTGTCGGAGGAAGGGGGAGGACCATCTGCTTTGTTGACAGAAGTTTACTCCCAATATTTTATACTGAGTAATTATTCAAGGTCCCTTGTACTTTGTGTCTCCCAGAGAGGAGGTATTAAAAATGCCCACTATTAAATGCTTTTCACATAGAAAGCAGGATTTTATGACCCTGTAACTGCAGGATCAGTGGTTTTACACTCTTTAGCCTCTGCAATAATGTGTGCCTGGTTCCCCCATGCAGGCCGTGCTGTGGTTAGTGTTGATTCAGTAAACAACATTTTGTTTCATCTCCACGGATATTAGGTCTATAGAGGACAGATTGCATTTGCTGATAGTGCCTCATGGTCTTAAAGCACACTTGACTAATTCTAGCTATCATTTGTGGTTTGCTGTATTTTAAACAAGGGCAGAATTTTTTAAAGAGAGATAAAGCCGAAGAAAGAAGAGCAAGGAGGAGATGTGAATTGAAGCAAAAACAAGAGAATTTTTTAATGGCATTAAAAAAAAAAAATTAAATGGGAGAAAAATCCAGTGGAGGATCAGACAGCTACAGAAGCTGAGCTGGGTAGCACCACTGACTTCTTGGCCCTGGTTCAGTGGAAGTCGTGGGAGAGAGAAACTCAAGGCAAGAGCAGAAGTGAAGACATCATGTCTGGTCACTCTGACGCCTCTGACGAGAGAAGATGTAACACAAGGACATTGCTAACGCAAAAGAATGTAACAGGGACTTGATAACCGAAAAGATTGTGTTGCTAAGGGAACAGGGGCAAAGGGGTTTGAGTGGAAAATTTTGTACCGACGTTAGAGGACTATAAATACTGGTGACTAGTGTGATAACCTGGCTTTGCTTGCATAGCATAGTCCGTGTCTCTCAATCCTCACAAAAACCTTCCAGAAACCCTCTTGAGTGATTGCATAAGGGCAACATTTAGAGGAAAAGAAAAAACACTCAGATGGATACCTGAAACATAAATGCTTTTGATTTCTATTAACAGGAAGTGAACAGGTTTATTTTATTTCCCATTTCTCAGTCTTTATATTTAGATGCCATGTTCATTATTCAGAATATATTGTTGTCTCTCCTTTGGGACACTGCCTCCTTGGTCACTGCCCAGGACAAAAGTTCTGCCTCATGTCCTGGTGGAACCTCCCAGGAACTTCCTTTTTTCATGCACATGGTGCATGAAATCTTATCCCATCCTTTGGCTGACTAACCTCGTTAAGAAGTTTACATTAAAAATGAGGGTAAGAAGCAAATTTGCCTGAAATTACACAGCTGCCACTGAGAACAAAGGACTGCCTTCAGTAAGAAGGTAGTGACTGCAAGGATCTCTTTCAGGGCTCTGTTCCTGTTTACTTTGCTTATTCCATGTCCATGCAGGAGAGATGCCATGGGGAAAAAACAAAAACGAACCAAAAAAATAATTAAAAAAACCCAACCAACCAAACAAACAAAAAACCAAAAAACCAAAACCAACCAAACAAAAAAAATAACAAAAAAAAAAAAATACAAAACCCCCAAAACTTTATGTCTCATTCTGATCTTAGTCCTGTTGCCTGCCTAAGTGTAACCTAAGAAGGAAAGGGGATATTGGTCCCTTCCCAGTGTGGACAGGGAAGGCAGAAAGTGGCAGAAGAGAAAAAGTCATGAATCTGTCTTGATCACCAAAAGGATTATTAAGCTATATCAGTTCTTGAAAACAGACTGAGGTTCTGTCTTTTTGGTAGCATCAGTATTTCCAGCTCTGAATAATTAAGCACTTCTGATAAAATTTATATTGAAAGATCTGCTTAATGCAGCTCATTTCTGAATAAACAGCTGACAAAGGTAGGTCTTCCATCCTCCTGTTACCTATTTGCTTGCAGAAGAATTACTTAAGGAGGGATCTCTGTACCCAGTACCAAAACTGAGACTTCAGCCTTTGAGTAGAAGACTTAAATCTTAATATAGAGTTGCTGATTTGACTCTTTTTCACTCTTGAGATGTGTGCTGTGCACATTTGCCCTGTTCTAGACCTGTCTGCCCCAAACTGGGATTCATAAGACACTACTCAGAAACTTGAACATTTCACCATTTCTTGAAGCTTACTAGGGTCTTCTGAGAAATTGCCCACTAAAGTCACATTTCTGTTGCTTCTTAATCAGACGACTTTTTTTGTTGTTGATGTTGGGTTGTTTCTGTTTGATGGGCCTTTTTTAAGGTCTTTCATCAAACTCTAGTCAGCTTCCAAGCATCAAAGATTCAATTTTTGGTGACCATCTCGTCCATTTATAAACTTATATTTTCACCTCTGTCCTTGGTTTTCAAGTCTTTTTAGCAACAGTGAATGTTTCATTCTTGTAGAAAAATACTAGAAAGGCCTGATTCCTGAGACTGCACCATTCCCTTGTTTCAAGCTACAAACCTGAGTAGAAGATCATAGAACCATAGAATGTAAAGGGTGGGAAGGGACATTAAAATATCATTTAGTCTCAAGCCTCTTGCCATTGGAAGGGACACCTCCTGCTAGTCCAGGCTGCTCAAAGCCTTATCCAACTTGGCTTTGAACACTTGCAGGGGTGGGATGTCCACTGTCTCCCTGGGCAATCTTTTCCAGTGTCTCACCACCTCCACAGCAGAGTTTCTTCCTAATATCTAATCTAAATTTCCCCTCTTTCACTTTTTACTTTCCACTATAGATGCAGAGTCCCTCTCTGGCTTCTCTGCAGCCCCTTCAGACACTGGAAGGTTCCTATGAGTTTTCCACTCAATCTTCTTTTCTCCAGGATGGAAAGCCCCAACTTTCTCAGCCTGTCTTCATAGGGGATATGCTCCAGTCCTCCTGTCAACTTTGTGGCCTTTTCTGAAACTTGCTCCAGCAGTTCTATGTCCTTCTTATCTTGAGATCAACAGAACTGCAGTCAGTTCTTCAGATGGGGTCTCACAAGAGCAGAGTAGATGGGGGAGAATCCCATTCCTCAGCTGCTGCCCGTGTTCCTTTGGATGAAGCCCAGGACACATTTGGCTTTCTGGGCTCCAAGTGCTCACTGACGGCTCAAGTTGTTTTTCATCACCCCAAGTTTATCTCTGCAGGGCTGCTCTGAGCCACTTCTCCACCCAGCCTGTAGGTCTGTCTGGGATTGCTTCAATCCTGGTGCAGATCCTGGCCCTTTGCTGTGTTGAGTTCTGTGATGTTTACATGGTGTCCCCTCTCTAGCCAAGACCTCTTGTAAAGGTCCCTCTGGATCCACCCCTTCCCTCCAGTGTGTTGACCACACCACAGAGCTCAGTGCTGTCAGCAAACTGTCCGAGGTGCCCTTGATACTCGATCCCAGTGTCCCTGTCACCAACAAAGATGTAGAACAGTGTCAGCCCCAGAACTGACCCCTGAGGGATACCACTCATCACTGCTCTCCACATGGACAATGAGCTGTTGATCACTACTTTTACGTAGTTAACTCGGATTATCTAAGTTAATTATTACCCAGTATTCCAGCTCAGAGCAAGATTTGTGCCTGTTTTGACAAAACATGGTTGTCTATTCAAACTTATTCAGTGATACACACATCCATAAATATGAGAATACACACACCCTTCTTGCACACATTATCTGCATTGTCATAAGAAAGAAAATAAACAAAAAGAATGGAATAGAAACATTAGAAATATTGAATACCATGAATGAGATGTCTTTCCTATCCAAGTTATCCAAGCTCATTTTTAGCCCTGAATAATCTTTGCTGGAAGTAATGTCTCTCAGTACACCTGTCTTTCTATCTATTTACATAAATATATACATAAAACCAGTCGCACTCACAAGCTTCCCATGACAGTAGTCTGCTATATTTTTTCCACACATCCTCACACTCTCCCCTCCCCTCTTTACCCCTACCAAGTAACTCCTGCTGGGGAGATGAGCCAGCCAACTCCCTTGATGTGTCCTGCCCCAGAGATGGCAGCCAGATGGCCTGACATCTGCAGCAAGAAGAGCTGGCAGGTCGCCCTGAAATCTCCCACTCAAGGGAGCTGTTGTTATGTACTGAAGTCCTTATCCCTGGAAAGACTTCTTTGAATAAAATATATAATACACGACAAAATGCAATAAATCCTGAAGAAAAGGAAAGCAAATAGTATTTTGAGACTACTTACCACAGCCTCAGAAGCTACTCTTCCCCATGGGCAATATTTGTGGTGGATGCCCACCAAGTCTGTCATCATTCAGCACTTAAGCACAATATGTGCCATAACACACACCACGGATTGCAATTTTTGTTAACACGCATTAGAGGAGACCATGGTATATACAAATGGTAGGACAGAAGTGGATCAACCCAAAGAGGAACAATTAACAACTTATGCACGTTGTGTCAGTTCTCATGATCACGATTTAAGCACATTGCACTGCTTCCAGAGTATGCATTTTGGGAACTGTATGGGAATTCAAATACCTTTCAAACAGAGACTGCTTTGCACTCCATTACTACGAGGTTATGTAGAAAGACAGAGAGGTTGACAGAGTTCTGAAAGGGTAAAAAATGGAGGGAAATAATGTTAGTAATATAAAACACTTCCTAAAATAGGATTTTTTTCCCTAAAGCTATGAGGAATGTTGTAGCTTCAAACACCACCTGTGCAGGATTCAAAGTGCACCATCCCTAAGGGGCAGCTGGAATCACCCTGACCCTCTTAGAACCATCTCCATTACTATCTCCATTGAGTCTCTGGGTGTTCATTCTTACATATAAAGCAAGCTCTGAGAATACTTCCTTGCTGGAAAATTAAAGGAAGAGAAAGAAGAAAAAGAAAAGAGAGAAGAAAAGAAAGAGAAAAAAGAAAAAGGGTACCTGGCAACTTGACTTTTTAAAGTAATCTAAGTTTGAAGAACAATTAGAGGATTTGAACAACAAAATAACAAGAAAAAAAAAAAGAAATTGAGAAAGTACAGAAGAAACAGCAATCAGCATATTTCAGTATCACTATGAATTTTCTGCATATCTCATTCCTTTTGGAAGATCTCTTCATGTGTATATAAACATACAAAGATCAAACCTGAACTCTGAAGGACCTTTTTATTTCAGATGCAAATCAAAATGCTATCTGCGCACTCATTCTCTACCTAGAATTCTCCAAAGGTGAAAACCAAGTTCAAGGTTAATTTTGTTGCAATAGAGCAAGACACCTTTTTACTAAATTAAGAGATTAAAAGCAAGCAGTATCTGGTGGAAAAAAAAAAAAAAGGAAAAAAACCAAAACTATCACTGATATAAATCACTCAAACCAATCCACAGGTCAAATATGTTACATATATGTGCATATTTGTCACCTTCTGTTGTCCAAAGCAATATCCACCAACTCGTTAGCGTTTTCCCATATAGACAGCCAGGCAATAGACTCCAGCTATTTTATACAACTACTGGTAACATCTCTTGCCCAGAAGGCAGTGACAGACAGAGAGAAAGAGCAAAGAAATAACTTTCACAGTTTTTGTGTTTTCCCAGCTATCAATCAAATTCCCTCTGACATTGCTTCATTTATGGATTATTGCAAAAACACTGAAACAATGTGCAATGATAATGTTGTAAAGCTACAGAAATGAAATTGGTAGGAGTAACCCATTTCTCACTGTGTTCCCAAGCACCTCTCCACTCTGAATCCCCAGCATTGTTTAAGCTTCAGTTCTATATAAGAAAGCTAATCAAATGACACTCAGGAAAATTGACTTGGGTTTTCAATCTAGTTTCAGATCTCTATTGTACTTATTTCAAATAGCATTTGTTATTCTCTGCATATCCTTAGGAACATGCCCTGTCAAGAAATGCCATACAACTTCAAACCATGTTTTTTCCCACCTCTATAACTTTTTATGTATTCCCTTTTTACATTTTATTACAGCATAACATCTAAAAATGAAATAAAGATTATAGGCAACGCTTCAGGACTTGTAGTTCTGCGGCTTGCCCTGAATATCAAGTATTGTTGATAGGAACTTGCTGCTCTACCACTATAAATTGCCCAAATCTCCCCACTGACCATCACTGTAATTATTTCTGTTTGGAAATGAAAGATTTGATCGGCAGACTGATTTTTTATTTTCTTTATATTTCCCACTCCCTTTCTTGTCTATCTTTCCCTCATTCACCTGGACTGTGCATTTTCTCTTGATAGTGGATTTAAAGATTAAATCTGTATTTATTTACCATAGTTATCTCTAAAAGTAAAAGAAAACAACAGATTTCAGGGGGAGAAAAGCAAAAAAAAAAAAAAAAAAAAAGCAAAAA
Organism: Sturnus vulgaris; assembly: GCF_052056855.1. Lineage (NCBI taxonomy): Eukaryota > Metazoa > Chordata > Aves > Passeriformes > Sturnidae > Sturnus > Sturnus vulgaris. Next base: position 76,760,210 of record NC_142283.1, on the reverse strand, counting down.
AACAGGGGAAAGTATGAAGGAGGGAGGCAAGAAAGCATGGGGAGAGAAAATGCACAGAACAGCCATCCCAGCCACTAATTTAACAGGGATTTTTTTTTCTTTTTCTCAAAGTGCAAAAAAGGAAATAAAATAGAGATAGTTACTCCTTTTGCCTCCAACACCTAGGGGTATTGGTAGGATAGGTACTGGAATTTAAAACACTTTTCCTCCAACCCTTTATTGCCCTAATGTGTCAGAATCAGAACAATAGGTCAAATTTAGTGCCTGCAAAAGCCATGTTTGAGGAAAAACTTACAATTGAAATCCAAACAAATCAGAAAAGTCAACACATCAGTAAAGAATAATCAGTGTCAAAACATGAATTAGAGGTCCAGGTCAAAAGTACATAAAAGGGGAAGATTCAGGGGGTTTTGTGTAGGAGCTGGGTTCAACTCCAAGGTCAACAACAGAGTTGCAATAAATGGGAGTAATTTCTTTGTGTCAAAGAAAAATGTCAGGGAGAAAAACTGGAGTTTGTTATTGTTTTATTTTTCCTTTAGACTTTGGACTGAGACTCAACTGTTGTGCAGCCTCCATTTCCAAGACTGCTATTGATTTTCCAGGAGACAGAGAAGTGCTGTTCTCTGCCGGGGCCTGGCTTTTCTCCTGAGCAGAGAGGAAGAATAATGGTCCTTTTGTCCTCGTTTCTTTACACAACACCTACCCTAACCAGTGTGGTATGGATGGTGCAGTGAGTAGATCTGCATCACTGGGAGATTATACAAGTGAAAAGAATGTTCTGGTGTTATCCAGAAATGGAATTTAGAGCCCTTAGCAAAAATGTGAGGATGATAAGAGAACGTTCTGCCAGTCTGCTAACTAGAATTGCTAAAAAGTCTTCACTAAAGCATCACACTGGTGTGTCTAACGTGCTTCTGAGTATAGAATTTTTTCCTTCTCTGGGAGATCCTCATAAGGGTTTCTGTTTCTCTGCATTGTTTGAAGGTGCCTCAAAGCTGAGAGTAATCTTGACAAGTGCACCAAGAGGTTGCAAAATAATATTTTTTTTTATTTATATGCCATTTGTTTCAACTAATTTGTTTAAAAATTCAGGAAGAATAAGTTTTTAAATTGAAAAGTGCCAAACACCTGTCAAATACTGACAAATTGGAGATTCACTTATCCAGAAGAAATATGAATCCTCTACTGTTGTGAAGTGTATACACACACACAAACACACTTACACAAAGATATTCAGTATCACTGAAACAAAACTCCACTTCTTTGCTGCATTAATTGCTAAATAGCAGAGAATTAAAAAATCAAATTAAATATTAGTGGAATATTAGAACAGATGGATAATAATTTTCTTTAGGTTATAATATATGAATAAATAAACATAGTTATATCTTTATTTACTATTAATTTATTGAGAAAATGTGTATTCATCAAGCAGATGATTCATCCATGTAATACACAAACATACTTTTTAGATAAATGCACTTCAAATGAGGATATATATGAGACCTGGTTATCACGTATCTCCATTTTATTCTTTTTAAACACAGGAACAATGTTTTCTTTCTTCCATTTTTCTGGTATACTCATTTCTAGATTTTCAGAGAAAATCACTGAGACTAGTTCAAAGTTCTTCATAGATGGTTTTGTGATGTTCAACCAACATAAAAACAGAATACTGTTATACATATAAGTATATCCCACATGTTTAAATGGCATATTAGGAAAACTAATCTTTGTGAATTTTAAGCCAATTAGTTTTAAGGAGTGGCATATAGTTATATGAATGTAAATAATGCCCTTTAACTTTCACTACTTTAGATTTCTTGTCCACCATCCAGCAATATAAATTTTGTTAGTTGCCTAAAGGCAGTTGCATCTAATAGCAAATTAGTTGAAAAAACAATTTAAAAAAATCTTAATTGGGTTTGATTGAAAAATTTCTCTATGGTGGGATAAGGATGGTAATTTTTTTTTGTTGTTTTTAAGAATTATCAGATTTTATGAACTTTTGTGGTATGGTTGCTTTATGTGCAATTTTGGTGTTTTTTCAGTTTGCCTTGGTAATCTCATGCTATTATCTTTATAGACTTTATGGAGTGCAGCTTTATGGTTAACACATGCCAAGGCAGGACCATTGCAGCTGAGCTAGACCAACCTGTTGATCTGAGAGAAGAATAATCAGTTTCTCTCAGGGGCTGGTTTGGATTGGCACAAAAGGCTCCATGTGGAAAGCACAAGTGATGTTGCAAAGAATGAGGGAACATTTGTCACATTTTCACCAATAGCACAAATAGATATCAGCCTAAGCTGGCTCTGAAATATCTTTTGAGTTCTATTTTCTTCCTTTCTGTATTTAAGATTAGTAAAGGCATATTGGTGTAGTAAATCATATCCCTTACTACAGTTTCTATTCTTCCTTCATATTAGGATAACTTCTTATTATTCTACTGTTTACTTAAAAAAATAAGCTTCTCTATTACTTTTCTTTCATAGCATATTGTTGTCTAATTCTCTGAATTCATTGAAATATTTCTTTCTGAAGCCTTATTTATGAATTCCTTTATTTTCTCTTTCGCCTTCTTAACTATCTTGAGCTTTATCTTTCTGTGGTGCCATTTGTCTTCTAGATTGTTAATCGGTTCCTCATTTTGGATGAGATTATTCAATTAAGAGCCTCTGCATAGAAATGAATTATTCTCAGCACGTCTGTGGGATGGTGGAAGTTTCATTCCACCAGCAAAGGCTGTTTGTTATGAGTGTGAATGAATGTCTATTATGGAAGCCAGTTGAGGCTGAGGTTTATATCTCCCTGAAAATGTTTTTAATTTTGCTTTGTATGACTCAGCTAACCCACCAAGGGTCTTTCATACTCAGGGGTGAGAAACAGGCACTTTGAGATGAAAGCCCAGTTCAGGTACTGCTCTTCCTTGAAGTACTTGTTTCCCTATTGGATTCTGAAGAGGTCGAGCCTGAATAGCTCAGATGTCTAACTTTTGGAAATCTACAGTTAATGAAGTAAATCCTGTTATCAATGAATTGAAATATTTCAAAACTGTAGTGAAATCAGACCTGAATTTGAAACCTCATTTTTAATCTCCTACAGGCTATGGACTTCATCATTAAATTTAAGAAACTGTATAAATATTCTTTTTAATCCTACTGCAATAACAATTTGGAATGAATATAAAGGAGCTGGATATTAAGCAAATCACCTTGTTTCCTTAGTAACTTCTTGAAAGTGTATTCTTTCAGATCAGCTATACTATGAAGCTGCATTCCCTTGAACCATCTATAGCATGATGTTGAAATTATATCTACCTGATGAATTTTGCTCTTAATTTAATTTAAAAACTGAAGTTAATGATTTTTGGTTGGTTGGTTGTTTTTTTGTTTGTTTTTTTTTTTTCACTGTCTGTCTGGGGTTTTTTGTGTTTTTCTTTTTCTTGTTTTCTAAAGATGGGTAAGTAAAACATGAGTTTCCTCTTCTCTCCCTCTCCTGCAGCTACAGAGTTATGCCCAATTATTAGAACATGTAATTCACTTTGCCCTCCAACATTGTTCTTAGATGGCCAATACAGTTTTATTTGTGCTCTGCTTTCAGAATAATTGGAAGGCACAAAGCCATTTCCATCATATATCTGTCTATCACATATGTGGACTTAAGGACAGACTCATCCTACTGAGGACACTGTCAGACCTCAATAGGGTAAAGTCGAATTACAGCAGTTTATACCTACTGAGAACCTGCATGACAGTCTTTTCATTGAGAAACGAACTGTGATTTAGGAAAATTCTGGATAACAACATAATAAAGGGGTTTTCTAATGGTTAGCTCCAAAATTGTGCATATTAAAAGTCCAGTTGGCACTGGACTGGATGTCATGTGGAACTAAAAGATGTCATATAGAAAATAGGTCTTCTGAGTCCCACTTCTCAAATCGGGGTTGTTTCCATCAAAACAGGGAATTTCTGCCTCTGAGTTTACCTATCTGCAGCCTAGGCATAATGTTTTGTCTCTTGGCTCTTTCAAGGCTTAATTAATGAATGCATGTTTTACAGCTAGTTGAGAACCTCAGATAAAAGGGTCTATAGAAGTGCAAAGCATTATTATGTTGCAGGAAGCCTGATTTTCTTTTACATCAGAAAAACAAGACTTTGTGCAGACTTAATTGGGTTTTTTTTAAATTTATAAAGAGGATTAAGAAAACTGAGCCTATCTAAGTCTCCCTACTGGTAAATAAAAAGAAAAAGAACTAAAGACTTGAAGCAAAGAGAGGATTTATAATAAAATAAATAAATATATCCAAGGGTTAACACACAAGTAGCTGTTTAGAAAATAAAGGGCCAGATTTTCTGAGCTAAGAAGTGATACATTAATAGAAATAAAACTAAAAAAAAAAGAAGAGAAGATTATGGAAAATAAATTTTGGAAATAATCACATTTTTGTCAGTTATCCTAACTCAGTTTTATGATTCCCACAGATAAAGGAAAGTTTAAGAAAATCAGTGAAAATAGATCCACTCCCTCTATGATGTTAGTTATTTAATACTTCACATAGGCATTAATGAATCATTCTGGGTTGCCCAAAAGAAAAGAGTAGGTTTTTTATTTTGAGTTAGTTGGAGAACACTATGATGGTAGTAAGCACCAGAAGATTAAAACCAAATCCCTTACAGATGGAAATCAGAAAAGCTTCATCTAGACCAGCTCCATTGTTGCAGCTATGCCAATTGATGACAGCTGAGACCTGGTCTCCAAATATCACTGTAACTTTTTTCATGATGTTGGGGTGACCAAAAGAATAAGCTTTCTAATGGGTTTTCAAGGACTTAGTGTCAATTTCCTACTACTCTTCTCACTATGTTTCTCATCATGGTTTGTGTTTTCCTGTTACCAATCAAAACCTGTGACAACCCATGACATGCTGAAAGAAAGAAGACATAATGAACTGGTGAATTATGAACCCTAAAATAAAGTTTTTCGGATTATATTCTATGTTCAGGTTGGAGCATTTGGATTTTAAATTTCTAAGTCTTGTAGGGTTTAGAATTGGTTGGGAAATTGAAAAGCTATTTTTGTGGTATTTTTTAAAAAGTCAGAGCTACTTTATTCTCATTTGTTCAAAGTCAGATACATTTTTAGCCTAGCTTCCTGAGAACAGGGAGTATATATCACCTTTTGATGTATGCCTGTAAACTTACATATATCTCTTTCTGTGTCTTGCACCCAAATCTAAGAAAAATGTGAAGAATAATGTGATATTAATTTCTTCCCAAAACCATGAAAATTTATGGCTGTTTAAAGACAAGAGAAATCTTTTATGCATAGAAACTTTGATTCAATTTTGCATCCTGACCAAACACATCCTGCATTAGCTATTAGAGAATCCACACAGGTATTCATTGGTTTTACTTCACTCAGTCATTTTTACTCTTTCTCTAAATCTGAAAAATTTTGCTCATACTAAAAGCAAAATATGTCTATCTGATAGAAACAAATGATGCTCAGATAAAGAGAGTTATCTTGATTTCTCATACGGTTTTGTAGGTTTCCTTTCAGAAAAGGAGGCCTTCCTCTTTGTGTTCTTAAGAGGTTCCATTACAATTCTGAGAATAATAATATTTAGTCATAGATTTTGCTTCCTTCAACATCCTATCAAGTGAGAGATATTATTTATCTTATAGGCTAACATTTCATATGTCAGTGGTGTCATTTCAATAACCGTGTGGTGCTTATCTTTGAACATTATCAACTGTCAAGTAGAAGCAGCAAGTTTATTTCTCTACATGAATTAGTCATCATAATTCTTATTCCAGAATCAGATAGAAAATTAGAAGAAAATAAGTTTGACTTTAAGTGGTAGAAGGCACAGAAGAGAGTGCCTATGATGGCCAAGAGTGTAGAAACATATTTTTTTGGAGAAGGAAATTGAAAGTAGCTTTGTTTGCTTAGCCCTGAGGAAGCTGTTCTCAGCAGTCCATGACAGACAGCTAAAAAGAAGTCTTCTGTCAATAGGCTTCAAAAATCTGAGTAACTGTTCAATCTTCCAGTGCAAAACTTTATATGATTGGCAATCTGAAAATACTGGAAAACAGCTATCCAGCAGATAAAAGCTGACTGGCCCAAACATGTCATTTAAACATCGAGGACAACTCCTTATTCCAAAGGACAATATATGCTCCAGGAAGGGCCACATCAGACAAACAGACATCTTTGTGAATAAAACAATTCAAAAATTTGCTTGATTCTAAAAAGAGAAGCTTCCAAGGGCATGAAATCTATAACTATATATGACTGAGGAACTCAATTGAGAACCAATATAGTCCATTCTAGACTTTCTTCTTTTTAGGACTGTTTTTGAGTGCTGTGTAGACACTCCACTTCTTTTGAGTTCACTGAGAGTGCTAAGAGAATACTTCTGTAACTTTAGGATGATGGATTAATGGAATAACTTTCAAGATGTTTCATGAATATAGTCACTTTGTGACTAGGTAAACCAGGGATGAAATGTCCCACATATTCAACATACCCACTATGAAATTGTACATTAGGAAATGTTCTCCTTTCTCTTTTTTGTTCTCTTAGGAAGAATGGGAACACGTAAAGAACAAGATTGTAATGACACAAAAATATGATGGCTTAATGGGTCTTTTCATCTCTCTTACCCATTCTGCCTGCGTGCATTCTACTTAATACACATAAAAGAGGAAAATAGAAAGATAGGGGCATGAACAGTTGTAACTCTCATAGGATGAAAATTGTTTGTGAGCTCATGGTCACTCTTTGTTTATATTCTATTAACAATTTTCTTTATATCACGATTACAGATTGTGTAAGATATTCTTACATGCACATAAATTAGAGAATTATCACCTTTGGGTAAATGGTTTTAAGCTTGGTCCATCATTTGCATGTTTGGGGAGAATCATGGTTATGAATTTAATAATTAGCTCAGTGCTTTTAATTATTAAATTAAACGGCTTTGGAATTGAAGGTAAGGATATACCAGACAATGGCAGAAAGAAGGCAAATAGCTGGAGTGGAGAAGAAAGGATCTGATTGCTTTTATGTGCATCCTAAATTAAAGAAGCCTGAATTGTTCCCCGTGGAGTTTAAAAGTAAGGTATTCTTTTTTTCTACATATAGGATATCATGATGATTGCAAATCCTAAAACACTGAAATTATTTAGAATAAAAGCTGTAAATATATACAGTAGAAAATAGGCATCTTCCTTGGTTTATAGCTCTAAAGGATTAAAGTAGGATTAAAAAGAGAAGAAAATAGATTTCAAAGCTGTTATGTTTTCTGCTAGTAAGTGTCACGACTATTTTTTTTATTTCCTGGAGGACAGAGTAGAGAAAATACAAAACAAAGGAAGAAATAACCACAGGCAGTAAAAAGTGAAATAACAAAATAATAAAAATAATATTAACAGTAGAGACATACACACATGAACATTTACATACATGTGCATGTACTTTTATACAGTTAAAGCTTACATTTGCACAGAATTTTACTTCTAAAGGAACTCTAAACGTCTAATTAAATCATGTACCGGGCTTTCACTGTAGTACCAACTAATGTTTGCAATATTACTTTTCCAGTTTAATTTAAATAGTATTCTAAAGTAAACAGAATTGAAAACAGATTACTAAAGGTACTCTCAGAGGGTGTAAGAGAAATAAGAAACTGTGGTGGTAAATTCTTAGGAACTGCAAATGATCTATATTGTTTCCTCTCTAAATTCCTGAACATAAAACAATGCTGAAAACATAAAAAAAAAAAAAAAACAGTTTTATAAAGCAGCGCTTAAATAATATGCAATATTTGTGTGTAGAATATAATTTTTACTAGCCCTAAGGCTGCTTTACCTTCCCTTAGGAATGGTCAGGGCTGAGAATGAACCAGGAACAAAGGTTGACATTACTTTAATGTCTCTACATTTTGCTTTCTGTAGTTATGGAGTACAGACCTGTTACAGAGGTAACAGGAATCTATTTACTAACAAGAAGAGAATAATGGGAACTGGGGCCTTTCAACTCAATTGAAATTGATGGGGCTTGAGGACATGCAACATCTTGTGGCTGGTGCTGAGCACTGAGCCAGACTGAAGTTCTTCTGTTTTGTGGCTGAGATATCCACTAGTTATGTTTTCAGGGTGGGTTTTTGTTTTATTTGGTTTGGTTTGGTTTGGTTTGGTTTGGTTTTGGTGGCGGTGTTTGGTTTTTATTTTTTTGAGAGGAATAAATTATGTGCACAGAAACTACTGACAAAATGCAGTGAAGTGTGCCTGCCATTGAGAACTCAGTGGTGTTGTGTGTCTGTGGCCATTTGCATCAGGATTATCTCGTATGCCCAAATGGGGGGTGCAGCTGAGGGTTGACTCACCATCTGAACGAGGGCATCAGTGGGGAGCAGAGTGAGCAGAAAGGTTATCCTGATTCTGCACTTTCTGCATGGCTTCATCACTTTCCTCTCTACAAAGGATTGCTGACAACCTTCCCTGAGGGGAGCAAAAAAGGAACTAAGAGTGAATTTCAAAGGAGTAACAACAGTACCCATATTGGATGAAGAACAGAGGAGATGATTTTTTAAATTTATTTTGACGTCGTCACTTTTGAAGGAATTTTGGGGAATATGTGGATGAAAAACACAATTTAGTGGGTTTTGGTGTTTTTTGTTCTTTCAATTTTTTTTTTTTTTTTTATATATATATAAATAGGAAAAGTGGAGCAGCATTAGTTCTTGATTCAAAAGGATGGGCACTTGATAATTCTATAAGTTATCCTATGCCATCTTCCCCTAACACCCATGCAAAAGCATTCCCAGATTTCCTGGCTTGATCAAGCCTCCAACAAAGGACTTTCACAGCAGGTTCTCTGTACCCACAAGATGACTTGGCAGAGCAGGGAGTGTTTCTGTTCCATGTGGGTCAGCAGTGGGAATATACCATCATTCAGTGATATGAAATCTTTAGTGGCATCTGTGCTGTAAACACATGAAATATGGGAACAAAAATGTTCCAACCAACTCCAGTGTTATTAACAACTGGCCAAACAGAAGAGAAGGTAACATGCATCCTTATCAGAGGTAGAAAGACAGTATTGACCATTCAACAAGACTTCCACCTATAAATAAGTAAATGTCCCTCAGCTACCTATTATGAGAAGACAGCAGAATATTTTGTTTGACAATTCCTCAGGTGTGAAGTGCATAAATTCCATATATTTATAGCTGCCTTAGAAATATGTCTGAGAACTTACCCACATTTCTACAACAGGTAATGACAGTTTCTTTTCATTGCACTACATCTTGTTCAGAAGAAAAGGCACCCTTTTAGAGCTAGATAGATTGAATTTTGTTGAATTTTTCTCTCAAGGCCATGGTAGGACTTCAAGCAAGATCCTCTTTCCTTATTCCTCATGCTTACCCCAGGCATGGGGGTCTTTTACTCTGGGAAATGTGACAGAAGCCATTATATACCCAATATGCTGACTTTACCTGCTTTCTGAAACCCCGTTTTGTGCACAGTGGTGAAGATATTCCACGGTGGCCAGTTCCATGGGCTATAAGGCTGCTTTTCACTGCCACAGCATTGTAAAAGAGCCATGGTGTAGCTGAGAATTGTGCCTTACAACTGCCTGTGCCACAGGGATGCATCCCTTTGGAGGGATTAAAATGCCTAAAATGAGGGATGTAATGTAACGAGGAGAGAACATGGAAAGACAAGAAATATAAAAGGGAGAAAGGGAAGGAAGTGATTTTGAAGAGGACTAATAAAGTATATGTCACCCTGCTGATTGCTTTTCCTTTTATTTTCTTCTTTTTTTTTTTTTTTTTTTTTTTTTAGCTCAAAGCTTCCCGCTCTCAAGTGTCTGACTTGCCAGCAAATGAATTGCATTGAAAATCTGTTAGTATCCTATTAAAAAGGTGAAGTTTTAAAGGCATTTTGTCCCAATATAAATTTGAAGTGATGAAATATAAAAGTAAATATTTTTGCCAGTCTAGTCTGCCCTTTACAGTCCTGCTTTCCTCTAGAGAAACAAAATCTGCCGGCTCTGGATTACATCCATTTGCAATTGCCAACAGATTCTCTCTGATGAATCTTCAAGCGGTTGAGTCAGGTTGGACAGGCAAAATGTCCATCTGTACCATCCCTGATGGATGTAACAAAGCTTGGAATGCATTCACAGTACCAGAGCAGCAATCAAGGGAGCAGAGAACTAGTAGAAATGCTGATCTTTATTTTATGTCATATATTTTTTAGTCATATTCTATTTTAATTTAATTTAACTTTTAATATAGACTGAATATTTTCTGCATTTCCCTGCATGGGAAATAGTGAAGTACTTTTCCAAAGCCCAACAGACATGATGCTTAGGGGAAAATTTTTCAAAGCTAAGGCAAGTGTGGGATTTAATCGATCAGCTTCTGTTGATGTTTCTGAGAGTCATGCAGCTAAAACTCTGTATGCTGCTTTGAAAAGATACCCCTAAAATGTCACAAATCTGGTAGGCAGACAGCTGCAGGAGATAACAATGGTACATCTCTGTTTGTCTAATTTTAGGAAGATTACCTTAATCATATCTAATGACAGCATATTTTGGGGGAAAATATTTCAATCAAAATAATGCTGGCTGTCTAACATTTCCTGTAGCAATACTACCATCTTTTAAAATTTCAATGTATATATTTTGTAGGAAGATTTTTACTTTCCTCTTGAAAGAATATCTGTATATATTTTTTTTCATATCTGGAGCATAAACGAAACCAAATCAAAATTCTCAAATTCAATGCTTCAAAACACTTCCTTTGAAGAATATAATAAAGAATAAAGTACAAAGAAAGGCTTAGTCAGGGAATAACACTATGGTCTGAAATAATTCAGACTGAATTTGACCTTTGCTGTAGGTTCCTGCTCAGCATGACCCATAAAAGCCATCCATGAGACCTCTATTTCTTCTCCATGGGTGATGGAGGGGACACTGAGTTCCTGCAGAGAACAGCAGAAGAGAGACAGCATAAGAAGTCAAAGAAGAAAAGGAAGTGATTCCATCTTTACCCAACCCAATCAATATGATAAACAAATCTGGAGCAAAATAATGATGCAGTTACACAGAGAACTGTTTGAATGAAACTGAATATTCTGAAAGATATAATGTCTTAGCTTGGATCGGTGTCCAGACAGAACCTCCTTTTGATTGTAGGTCTTGGCCCTACTTTCAGATTACTTGTCATCTTGCTGCCTATAAATAACTTCTTAGAATAAGATAAGTTTGCTTTAAAATGTACTGCAGGAGAATCCATTAGGGACCATCTTATTGGCAACTGACTGAAGAAAATTAGAGTTATTTTAATGAAACTACCTCATCATAGATTATGAAGTTGTTTCCCAGAAGTGTTCTCCAAGATGGAATTAGAATGAAGAAAAGGTTTAATGACAAATCCACTGGTTCTGTGTTACCCCAACCTTCCTTTTCTCTTTGGACAAATGCAATCTTTGTCCCATTTATAGCACTGTTTATTATAACTGATTCGTATGTTGGATCTGAACAACCACTTCTTATCCAGGCAACGATCCTGCTGAGTTCAAAGACTTCCAGTGATTCAACATAAGGTGTTTAGGGGTGTCTTTTCAAAGTTATGTATCGGTTTAGTCACATAGTTCCTGCTAACATCAAGGGAAGTTGGCTGGTTAAATCCCCATGCAAACTTCCTTTGAAAAAATTACCCCTAAAGCATCCCGTCTGCTGAGGTTTGAAAGGGGACTTCAATCAATATATTTGTTAAACGAAATGCAAAGAAGATCCATTATTTGTACTCTGAATACTCTTGCTTAATAAAGGCTGTAACACAGCGATGGTTAAAACATAAGGGTTCTTATTCTGTTTGAATTAGTCTTCAAATGTTTGTCTAAAATATTCATATCTTTCACTTTAAAAAACTGGACATAAAATTTCATTGGGCGAATCTCTGTCAGATGTCTGCTGTTTAAAGCCTTTTCTCCAGCCAGAATGCATATATATATGTTAGTGAGGTCAGGTGTATATTTTTTATGTACTTATATAAAGCTTTTATCAGTTCTAAGGATTTTGAACCATGGAATAAAAATTTCTTAAGCTCTTAGTGAGAGCTGCCTCATCTAATTTCAGATACTTAGAGGTTTATTGTCTAATTTCAATTACAATCTCAGACTTCTCAGTATATAATGGAGATTAAAACTTTCATCATTCCACTATTTTTAGAATAGAATAGAATAGAATAGAATAGAATAGAATAGAATAGAATAGAATAGAATAGAATATTAAAATGAATAAATATTATAATGAATACTGAGTCTAATATGATCGCAATTTTTAAGAGGCACTGACTTTGTAGTTTGAGGTCAAATGTAGTGTCACAGGTGACAGCAGTAAATTTCATCAGTGATTTAAGTCATCCTAAACTAGACATTTAGATGTACTGAGATGTATCACACATGGTCAGATTCCTGTTGATTATAAAAGCAGCCTGGTCTGTGTTAAAGGTAGGCACATTCCATTTAAACTGCTGAATAATATTTATGAATAATGTTACTATGAATAACAGATAATATTTGTTTTACTATGAAATTTATTCTTTCGAAATACTGCTCACTTTCCTTTTAAGTGAAACAGAAGCCCAGGTTAATTTGAATACTGAGGTTCCTAGTCTTGTATAAACCTGTTCCTTAGCCTATTGTCAAATATAAAATAAAAGCATCATACAGCTCTACTGATAAGAGAAGGAAATTCTCTCCTCTCTCATCACTTAGCAGAGAGCAGAGAGATTCAAAAGTTAACCTTGATTCCTAAGTGAAAAGACTGTGACAATGCTGAAAGACAGATGAGCAACATAAATGTGCATTTCTTGCACTCTGAGTCTATTTTCATGTATCAGGACTTAATTCTATTTCAAATTAGGGAGGAAAGATAATAAAAATACAGCAGTGACAGTTTCTGCAATATCATTAAAATAAAATACAACAACACAATCATAGAATGTTGGTGTGGAAGTGACCTTAGAGATCATGACGTTTTTTCAATCTTTCTCCTGTGGTCAGGGGGACCTTCCACTGGACCATTTTCCTCAAAAACCCACCCAACCTGGTCCTGAACACATCCAGAAGGAGTTTTCTGGGAAACGTGTGCCAGTGCCCCACTACCCTCGAGGCAGATATTTTTCAATGACATTTTTAAATAAAAATGAAAAATTTCTGGCTTTTTTTTTTTTTTCACATGTGAAACCTCATCAGATAATTTTCATCAGTTTCCTTTAGCAATAGTCCGTATTTCTAAATTACTCTGCTAACTTCTCATGCTGTGCCCTTGCTGAATGTTCTTCTCTAAAAAGCACCAAAGTAACAATATTCTGGTGACGATCATAGTGGTGTAACCAGTGTGAAGATTGGATCATAGGAAATTTAGTCAAGTCATAATATTTGGACCACATTAGGGCATGGCAGCTGATTAAAGTGAAAGGCAAGAGTTTTCATGGGAATGGGGATGGGGATGGGAAAGGGAAATGGGAAATGGGAAAGGGAAAGGGAAAGGGAAAGGGAAAGGGAAAGGGAAAGGGAAAGGGAAAGGGAAAGGGAAAGGGAAAGGGGAAAGACCTATGGACTGTTTCCCCTAGTATCCCTAGAATGTTCAGCATGTAAAAAATGACTTTTTGAAATGTAGTACCTTGTTCACTAAAATATGATGGTCAGGCCTTATTAATAAGTTTTAATAAGTTCTTATTAATAAGTTCTTGGGATGCAGGGCCAGGAGCTGTACTTGATGATCCTTGTAGGTCCCTTCCAGCTCAGGTTATTCTATGATTTTATGATACTATGAATAAAAATTAATTATGAAGCTCCCTTACATCCATAGAATCAATCTCTCAATCTGATTCTCTCAATCAAAACCTGAAGTGGGAGCTGAGCTTGGAGATGACCAAGACAGGACACTGCCACAAACACCACAATGTTTTGATGTGGTTGTGTATTTATTTTGTTGACAGAGCTGGTCATTCCTAGTTCAAATTCTGCTTCTCTGCCTTGCCCACCCATCCTCCCCCCATCCTCCCCCCATTCTCTCACTTAGATTCACATCTCTCCTTTTTTTTTTCTCCTCTCCCAGTCTCCCTCATGTCAGAGACCTGTGCAATATCATTTTCTGCATAATGAAATCTAGAGTGACATTAATGTAAGTGTAATTTTATAGTGGGGAATGGGCCTAGCTGATTGTTTCTACCTGCTGTGTTTTGATGATAGACATTGGGATGTCACCATCTGTGTAATGAAATTTCACCTCCATAATGGTTCAGATTATCAAACATTCTTCCAAGCTGTCTCACAGAAATTTATTTATTTATTTATTTTATTTATTTATTTACTCAATAAGAATTGCAAAGTTGCTCATCTCTGAGAAGCAGAAGGAAGGTGGGAAGGGGCAGGGGTGGGGGGGGGTGGGGTTCTGAAAAACAGCCGTGACTGGAAAATAATAATAATAATAAAAACTATCTCATGCCAGGGACGAAAATAAGATTGTGCCATCTTTGTGTCCAGTCCTGTGTCCACACTCTGTTATTCCCCCATCTCCCCTGACAAAAAAGACGCCAAAACCATATTCCAAAGAGAATACTGGCATGCTAAAGCAGCAAGTGCGATTCTGGAGATTTTACAGCTACGGTGTGTCTTTGCTTCATTCATACCCCACTTCCCCTGATATTGGTATGTGCTGCATAACGTGAGAGAGTGAAAATTTTCTTCCTTGTAAATGTTGTGATTCCTTCAGATGTTGTGATTAGGAAGCTGAGTGATTCACATTAGGAGGAATCAGAGACATAGAGACAACATTTCAGACAATGGTAAAAAGCATTTCTGCACATTGTACTATTTGGGAGCAGGAACTAGTCCAGAAGATCACTTAGTCCTTGATATTTCTGTCCTGTCATTTCATATCTATCTTTCAGAGGATCTAGTTTGTAGTTTCCCTTTTCCTCCTTTTCCCATTGAGGAAAAACAGGGTTCTAGACAATAAAATGAACAGTTCTGTTTTTCCCCATAAGAATCTCCTATTGAACAATTACATACCTCTTTTTCATTGCCCTCTCCCTCAGCCACCTCTGCAGAGAGGAAAGACCCAGATTTTCAGAGGGGACAAAGAGATACCCAGCCCACTAGGGTCACGGCTAGAAAAGATGATGTTTCTCTTTTTCCAATTGAAGTTATAGTTTGTATTTACTTGAAACTTCCAGGCTTGTCACTGTCTCAGTATTCAGATGCTTTTAGATGCACTTTGTGCCTTCAGCTTGAATGGCAAACTCCAGAAATCACACATAACATGTAGACTGCAGCTACCTAGGACATAGCTTTTGGAAACTCCAGAAATGTTATAAATATGAAATGCTGCATTTTGACACTACAAATCAAAAATGCCTAGTGAACACTGGATGGATCAACACTGGGAAAACAGTTCCCCAGATGTAATATGCTTACTATATGCTCTCATGCACACAAAATTTTTGCCTGGAAAACCATGGATGTTCGTGCTCCAAGAGATCATTCCAAAAGATGCTAACCAATTTGACTCTTCTATTTCTAATAACACATGAAATTAGCTGGCACATGTGTCTGTGAGTGTAAAGAAACACAAATCCCTACATCTGGCCCAGTGGAGTCAATTTTCACAGATGAGTTTGGACTACAAGGAACTGGAGAGATAAAAAAGAAAAAAAGTGTTTTTTTTTAATATCTTCAGAGTGAATAGAAAATTACTTCTCCAAATTTTCTTGTTCTATGCCCTTCCTGATTGCACACCAGAAGATAATCTGTGATAATATTGACTGGTTTACATATTTCTGGTAAAAAAAAGCTGTCCAGTTTCTGACAGCCCAATAATCATGTAGTATTGATCTCCTTTTCCATGTTACATTTTCTTCCTCCTGTACAGGACCTTTCTTTTATGGAGAAAAGGGATCTCTTTGTGACTCCTACCTTACTTCAGGGGTTAAATAGGCCTGAATTTTTTTTTCTTAGAAGGAAAAATATTTAATAATAATAATAATAATAATAATAATAATAATAATAGTAGTAGTAGTAGTAGTAGTAGTAAAAGAATTTTGTTCACATTAACATTACTTATAGAATTTTTCTTCTGCCATTCAATAGTTAATATTTTATCCCAAACTTATGCAGAGCTGAAGTAATGGGAAAAAAGTTTGAGGTTTTTTTTTTTTCCCCTCCCAGCAAATCCTTTCTGAGGAAGAATAATTACTCAATTCAAAAAAAATAAAATAAAAAAAAAAAAGTTGACTAAATTGAATGATTCTTCCCCCGATACTTTTTTTTTACTTCACATGATTATTTTTTAACTAGTCTAGATAATGACATTATTAGCTAATTAGTGATAAATGTCAGTAATTTTATTTTACTGAGACCATTTGAAGTAGCGTATATTTATGCAAAATGCAGATTGACTGAAACTTAAGGAGGTATCAAGTTCATTCATGTTCAAGGCCCTGCACTGAGCCATTGCAACTCTTAGACCCATCTTCCCCAGATGGAAATAGGACCATGGATGGGTGGGCTCCCAAGAGAAAAGTGAATTTTCCCCTGATTAGCACTCTCTTACTATAACCCTTGGCATATAGAAGGCAACTAAGTTTCCTCTAATCACAGATAATTTTGAGCAAAGAGTTTGGGAAGTGAGTCAGGCACTGTCAGCCCTAGGTGCTTCAAAAGGAAAAGGAAGTGAGGCCAGGGCTTCTCTTCTCCTTTGCTGCTGGAGATTGGCCAGGTGTGGCTGGAGGAAATTTTAAAGCAAAGGATATAACACAAACTAATTCTTCCCACAGCAGCCACCCAAGCAATCACCACAACTACCTGCTGCCTGGGTCATATTCCTCTAGGAAACTTGATTCATCTTCTGCAGCTCTACAAGGACACACAGAGATAAGGCAAGAGGGAATGCATTTAAACAGAAAGAGGATAGGCTTAGATTAAACACATAGGAAGAATGTGGTGAGGCTGCCCTGGCACAGGTTGCCCAGAGAAGCTGTGGCTGCCCCATCCTGGAAGTGTCCAAGGCCAGGTTGGATGGGGCTTTGAGAAACCTGGTCCAGTGGAAGAAGGTGTCCCTGCCCATGGCATGGTGTTGGAAATTGATGACTCTTAAGCTTTCTTCCAATCCAAATCATTCTAGGATTCTAGGACTCTAGAATTCTATGAGCTTACTTTTAGTCCCCAAAATACTCTCATGCTTTCCAGCCCAAAATAAGCCCTCAGTGGGTTGTTGCTCTGATTTCTTTGTTTTTCTTTTTGAAGAAGGAAATCATTATAGAATCTCTTGGTTCTTGCCATGGACATAAGACATGCTCTTTTGAAGTTCCCAATTTCTTTACTTTAACAAGTGTCCTGCAAAGCAAAATATTGTTTTCCCTTCAGTAAGTATTTAACTTTGCACCTTATGTGTTTACGAAATGAAAACTCTAGTGGAAAAACACTCTGTCTTCCACCATCAGTGTACAGCAGACAGGAACACTGAATGCAGGAGGAATTTCTGAGGTCAGAGGGTTATGAGGTCCGGGAATGTAGAGTCTGTTGTGTGTCAATTACTCCGTTCATGCAGACATGCAGTCACCATTCAGCTCTTCTGGGTGAAGCTCACCAATTCCTTCCCTGCTGTGTGCACAGATCACAGAATCACTGAATCTTTTAAGCTGGGAAAAATCTCTGAGATCATCGAGTCCAGCCTTTGACTGATCACCACCTTGTCAACTAAACAAGAGCACTCAGTGCCACACACAAAAATGTCTTGAATGCTTGCAAGGATGGTGACTCTCTCTCAGCCCTGGGTAGTCCATTCCAATGTTTAACAACTCTCTCCACAAAGAAATTCCACCTGATGTCCAGATTGAAACTTCCCTGGTGCAGCTTGAGGCTGTTTCCTCTTGTCTTATCACTGGTTCCTTGGGAGAAGAGGTCAAATCCCACCTGGCTCCTGTCAGGGAGCCAGAAGGTCCCCCCTGAGCCTCCTCTTCTCCAGGCTGTCTACACAGCTCCCTCAGCTGCTCCTGGTGGTCCAGACCCTTCACTGGCTCCATTCCCTTCTCTGAACAAGCTCTAGCCCCTCAGTGTCATTCTTGCTGTGAGAGTCCCAGAACTGGACACAGCACTCGAGGGGCAGCCTCAGCAGAGAGGAGGGAGATGCACTCCACCAGCAATCCACAGGAGAAATCCATAATTCAGAACACTCAAACAACCGCTTATAACAGTTTTCTACTCTCTGTCATCTCAAGTTCTTGTTTTTGTTATTCCTACTGCATTAGCAAGAAATCTGGGCATATGCCAGCTTGAAAGACTGAGAAGAGACCTATCATGGATGGCTCGAGAGAGACATATGCAACTTGAGAGCAACTGTCTCCCACCTTCAGCCTGAAGGGAGAAAACAGGAATATATTAAACGTCAGCAACCTTTAACTAAAGGGCTCTGCATTTCTAATCAGAGTAGCCTGTGACAAATTGGGGAGTGTGTCTGTCTGTGTATAATGCCTATATTTTTTGGTACATAACTAGACTTTAATAAAATAAAATATTTATAGGAAATAAATGAAGGGATATTTCCTGGGCAGCAATTTTTAAAGCTGTCAATAACTGTTGTAAATGCTTAGTGCTTCCTTCAAGAAATAAATTGAACCATATTAACCATGTATATCATGGTTTGAGTCATCATCCTCTGTACCACAGATTTGCCAGAAGCTGAGAGACTAAACCAGGGTAGCAACCACTGCATGATTTGCCTGATTGCTATTTTTTTCCCCAAAGTATTTGTCTTTGACCACTGCCATCAGCAGAACATTAGGCTAGGGAGACCTTTGATCTGACCCCTCAAGGCAGGTCCTATCATACTGAATTATTATTAACAACACTGATTTATAGTCCTCTTGCTTTTATCATTTTATTGCAAATGTTGTCCCCAGTTGCTATGCAAACATACGGACACAGCTCCACTGAATACATCTTTTCTGTGAATGTGTTAAGCAAACCCACAACATGATTTAACATTAAACCTTTGGTTACTTAATTGCTGTTAAAACAGAGATCTGGGTACTACCAGGCCAATTAAATTTCTATTTGCTCTCTGACGTTCATGAGGAGGAGTGAAGGTTTACCACGAACAACAGAGAGTGACATTGATGAGGGTTTTGAAAAGGCTCAGGTTCACCTGGTCTTTACTTTAGGTGTTTACCTGTGTCACACAACTTAGAACACAACTGACTTGTCCTTCCTCTACAAGCAGTGAAGACAAGTCATGAATAGACACATTTCTCAGGCAACGTTGGATATACTTCTTTCTGTAACTGATTAGAGGGCAATTTTGGATGATTGCACTCTTAATTTGGATCCCTCAGTTATTATTCGGTGGGATGAATGGGGGAGTCCTAAGTCCTGCAGAGGTTACTGCATGAATTTGCAGTAAAGGAAACAGTGAACCCAGATATATGAACTAGAGCAAAACTAAAATAACATCAGAATAAATCAAACTTTTTTTTTTCTGTCTTTGAGAGAATAAAGCTAACCTAATGTCTAAACCAAAACCTACAAATTATATTAAAATAAGGGACTCTATTCGTTGATACAATGGGTTGTTGGTTGCTTTTTTAACACCACAGTTACAAAATAGTATTTTGTTGGTGTTTTAAAAGCGGTTTTAAGGTATAGCAGTGATAATAATGAAATAAAATATAGAACACTTGTTGGGTTTTGCTTTCATGACAAATAGGCACTGACAAATCCATGCCACATTACCATCCTTGATTGCTCTGATGGAACTCATTTTCATCTCCTGTTCCTCTAATTACATGAAAATTGCATACTTTTTATGCATGACACATTTTCTGCAGCTTTAGAAAAAGGTTGTGAAGGGGAAAAAAAAACATTTATCAGTTTCTATCCCCCACTCATAAAGGCTATATGTCATCTAACCAGCGATCAATCCGGCTTTAACTGCCAGTTTTCTATGCTATTGTTATAATCAGAAAAGGAAGTATATAAAAAATATGTTTTTAGGTGTGTTTTCCCCCCTTATCTCTTATGAATGGGTATTTAGAGTGGTCCTGTCATCAGTTTGTTATTCTCTTTCCAGCTCTACCTTCCCTGATTTCAGATTTCAAAGCATGGATGAATGATTCAATAGTGGAATAAGTAGAAAATATTAACTTTAAACAATAGTACCTCTTAAGCTTTCCCCCCCCCATTCTTCAGGTTTTCTTGAAGAATTATTTTAATAGCCACATGAGAGAAATGAAAATCAGCATCATTGCTGCGGAGACATTAAAAAGTAAATGGACAGTGCTAATAAATTTCAAATACAAGGGTAAATTAGATGACACATGCTTTTGTTTTAAATATTTGTTTGCTTTCCTGATGGAAAATGGAAGGGTGGAGGGGAAATATAAATTGATGCTGTCAGTCAGTATTTAACTGGAATAGGTTTGCACCAAGTGGATGCATTTTCTTCTTTCCAGGGTGATAAGCTATCTAGGTATTTTTATCCTGACAATAGCACCGATGGACAATACAAGCTCCAGTCATTTTCAGGCTTTTCTGCAGTTTTGCTGAAAACCCTCATAGAACTTCAGCAGGGATCACCCTTTGAGCTTTGAAGAAAAATGTGTTTCAGGACGTTGCTGTTGTTTTGGGGTTTATATTTAAGTTACTCATTTTTCATGCTTATATGTCAGAAATATCTAGAAGCAAGGGCAATACACACAATTAAATTAAACAGAATGCTCAAGCAACTTTCTGAATTGAAGGCTAGCTCGGACCTTGGATGTCCAGAGTACTCTGCCTTTAGTCACAAGCTAAATCTGAAAATCTTGCCAGAATAAATGGGAAAAACCCATACTGGAATAGTGGAAAGTAAGTGTTGAAACTCCTGTTTTCTTCCCCCACTGAATCAGTTCCTGCAGAAACAAAATCTCCACAGAAAGAGCAAAGCAAAGCTGTGGGACCTGCAGAGCTGGCAGTGCTGGCAGGCAGTGAAAGCACCTCGGTGTGTCTGGTGACTGACACGTCCGACTCTGCCCTTCTCCCTACTGCTGGACATAGAAAAGAATCTTTTGTGCTGGGAAATGCCTCTCTCAGGAAACCCACTGTCTTTATTCAGGCTTCGCATTCAAGAAAGTGCAATCCTTTTAAACTTCGGAAATGAGACTCGGTTCTGCAGATTTTTTTATGAGTTAAAATGAAAAGGTGATCTTGGCGATAAGAGCACAGAGAAGTGAGAGCTTCCTGCAGCATTCACAGTGAAATGGCAAGTAAGAAAATGAAGTTGGTAAGACACATCCTGAAGAAAGAGTGCCATGCCATGAGCTCATTTTGGTCTGATCTGCATGCAGTTTATTTCCAACATAAAACATTCGCAAATAAATAAAGTACCAATCTGTCCCTCTTAAATACCCATCCACATTACAGCAAGACTTCTTTCCCCTTCCTCTTCGATTTGTTTATTACATCCACTGGTTACATCATCTATTAAATGAACCCCCAATCTAGTTCTTAAAAACCTGTGTAACCTTGAGTAAAGTTATCACAGATGATAAAGGCATCACAGACAACTAATCCAACTTCACTCCAGTCCCTGCAATGCTTTTATCTTTGTAATTTGTTCTGGTGCTGAGGATGAATAAAAAAGGAGCTTTACTAATCACCTGAGAAAAGTTATGCACACTGTTTGTGTGCAAAACTGGGGACTAAATTTTGCATACTTTTCAGAAGAAGGACTGTCTCCATCCAGGGATGAAATTTTCAGTGAACTTGATAGAATTATTGTACTCATTTTATCAGAGTCGAGATTTAATTCTGTGTTTTGTGGCTTGTATAATGCTTAGTTCACTACGGCCCCTACACACTGGTAAAATATTGTCAATTAATAATAATGAATTTGTTTATTTTCTTTTTCTGAAGCTATGAAATGGAAACTTTAAATAATTAACATCCAACTCTATTTTTTAGAAAAGTCTGTATTTTCTATGTGTTTTTAATAATGACAGTAAGACAATTAACTATAAATTAATACATTCCAGAATGGAAGTAGCAATGAAGTTTATTTAGCTTTACAAAGACAAAAAACAATAATGCTTTTTGTCTTTATGTTCTTGTTATTAAAAACCAAGATATTGATACATGGAATTTCTAGGTTTATAATGACAATTGTTTAGCTAGTGGTTCAAGTGTTCTTTGAAGAATATTTCAGTTATCAAGTCCAAATTGAAGTTGGGCTTGCAGTCCTTTTTACTCTAGGATACAGTTGACCATTAGACATTAAAAAAAAAAATCTAATGATCCCAAAGTTTCATAAATGAGATATATATATCTATGCGTGTTTGAAAATTCATGCCCCAAAAATGCCTGATGCAAGAGCTTCTCCTAACTAATCTCTGGAAACAGTAAATGAATACTCATTTCAATGTCAACAAGAGTATGTAGCTTTGAGAATGAAGATTGTGACAGCGAAATGATATCTTTTCAGAAAAATATAAGCAATGTTGTTTCTGTTACCAGCAGTAATGATTTGTTTGATCTCTGATGAATTCCACTGTGTTTCTGTGCCTCAGGATCCCTGCCTATAAAGATAGGTTCAAAATTCTTGATGTGAAGACATGCAAATGATTATCTTTGCAATGAGGAACAGAACAAATACAATTATTTCTGAAGTGGCATCTAAAGCAATTTTGTTCTTAAAATATTGCAGAAAGTCAAATAATATATAATTATAGATATTAAATGTGAGGGAACAAGGTTTTTAATGCTCTGTAACTGCCACATGGACCTGACCTGATAATGTCAATCCTGGACTGTGAGCTTCTCTAGTCCAGAACAACCATCCTCAGGGGGGTAGGGTGGAGTGGTTTTGGTTTTTTTTTTTTTTTTTTAGTTCTTGTGAAAGGAAGGGTCTTTTCTTCCATGGTGGAGAAAATGTAAAGCCTGATGAACCGAATCAGGTACATATCATTTGGCTGAGTTGAAAGAAAATCTACAATCGTGCAATTAAAGAGATTTAGAGAGAAGTTCATGGGGGGTATAATTAGGAATGATGGGATGAAATCAAGGAAACAAAAATGTGTTAAAATATTACAGCATGCACCTTACTGTGAGATCTATTAGATTATGGAAATATTTATTGCTGGAATGGGTAAACCTCTGGGTCTACCAATCAATGAATAATGAGCCTGAACGGTGGGTGTGAGTACCAGGTCATGCAAGCTCCTTCCTGATTCTCCATCTCTACATCCTCTCTGGCAAGCCATTAGGTCCTGCAAGGGCCAGATATCTACAGCAGAAACCAAAATCAAAGCTAAACTATGCTTTTGTGTTGTTGTTGTTGTTTTGGTTTTGTTGGGGGTTTTTTTGTTGTTGTTGGGTTTTTTTGTTTGTTTGTTTGGGTTTTTTTTTTTGTTGTTTGGGGGTTTTTTTTGTTTTGTTTTGGTTTTGGTTTTGTTTTGTTGTTGTTTTGCTTTGTTTTGTTGTGTTTTGGTTTTGGTTTTTGGTTTTTTGGTTTTTTTCCCTATTAAATGAAATGCAGAGGCATAGCCAATGGACAAGAAAAGCAAAATAAACTACTGAAACAAAATATGGTATAGAGACGTATTGGAGCAGACATTTAGTGAGTATCCAAAGACTGCCTGACTAGAAGTCATACAACTTTGATCAGAATGTCCAACACCTATTGCACATCCCCTTAACATAAAGGAGTAGAGATTGTTCCAAAACCTCTGTCTAATTCTACAACATCGTTTTTTCATTCCATTGTCTGCAATAATTGATGAATTACTTATTTATCAGCAATCCAATATTTGATATTTATCAACAACTATCAAAAATTCCAGTTAAAAAAATAAGATCATATACCTTCTACTGAGGAAATTAAATAAAAAGGTAACACATAAGGTATCACCTAAGCTGATGATAGCTTTATTTTTCAGTATCATCATGATCATATTCAAGATAATAAAGCAATAAAAACATTAATAGTGTATCTCAGCTTTGTTATGGGAGCAGATTACTTCTGAGACAGGGTCAGCATGTGTTATGATCAGTGAGGAGTGATGGATGGGACCTCATGTCCTTAGGTGTGGGCTCTGTCTCTTGGTAGTACAACCCTGCCCTGCACAACAACTGTGCTGTACAGTTGTTTGTGTACAACAGCATAGAAAATCAGTGAACAACAGAAAAATAACTTCAGATGCCATTGCAACAGCAGAATACTGCCCATTTCATGTTTGCACCATGGCTTTCAGTGAGGGCAGCAGCAGAAAAAAGCACATCAAACCTTGCAATGCCATCCCTTTAAAGAAATTAAAGACTAAGGGAAATCTTTCTATATCTGAGGCCATAAGTCAAACACCCACATTAAAAATTAAACCCCTAACCTGAGAGGCTGAAAAATTTCTCCCTCACTATCTCAGATGCCTGAGTTTTTCTGCCATGTTGTTTTATTTACAATAATTAATGTAGAAAGCAGGCCTCAGTGTAGGTTAAAGATCTGTATTATTCATGCTAATAATGCAGGTTCTCATGCATTTATTATTATTATTAGTATTAGTATTATTATCATCATCACTAATAACATAATTATCTTCTCTGTGTGGTTTTCTGAAATGCTTATGTGACACCAAGTG
This sequence comes from Sturnus vulgaris, assembly GCF_052056855.1. Classification (NCBI taxonomy): domain Eukaryota; kingdom Metazoa; phylum Chordata; class Aves; order Passeriformes; family Sturnidae; genus Sturnus; species Sturnus vulgaris. The sequence goes on along the minus strand of NC_142283.1, from coordinate 76,735,521 downwards.
ATGATTTTATTGAGTCTCAATCATCCAGCTCTTTCCAATATTCCCACAGACAATGTCCCAAGCATGAAATTGTTGAAGAATTTAAAAAAAAAACAAAACAAAACAAAACAAAACAAAAAAAAAAAAAAAAACAAAAAAAAACCAAAAAAAAAAAAAAAACCAAAAAAAAAAAACCAAAAAAAAAAAAAAAAAAAAAAAAAAACAAAAAAAAACCAAAACCAAAAACAAAACAAAAAAAAACCCACAACTTTTTATGGTAAGGAATACCTTTAGTAGAAATACCTTTCTGAAATGTATCTCTGAGTATCATTTTGTTTGGAAAGTCAGGGAAAAAAGTAAAACAGGCCAACAGCTAAGACCTGCATGCACATTATTCAAGATATCAATAGACTCTTACTTATTCTTCAAAAGTTTTTACTGTTTTTACTTCACCTGAAATACTCTGCTTTTACTCCAGTGCACACAGGGTCATCAAATTAAAATGATTTATTATTCATCTTTTTTTTTTAGTGTAAGAACCAACCATGTTTTGTTTCAGGGCACTTTTAGACTGAAGTGGCTATACATTAAAAAGGTAACAGTATGAAAAGAAAGTATTACTCAATTTGCAGGTATATGAAAGAATGAGAATTGATGTCTGAGCCCTAACTGAGCTCACAAGGCCTGAAGTGAAGTCACTTGTCCTGAAGGCCCATACAGCTGAAAGACTATTTAAGGTATTATTTATTTTTTGTTATATGTTTTATGCTTACAGCATTGGCAGTAAATAAACACACTGAAGAAGAAAACACTACTTAACGAGGAGTAGATGAGATTGAATGTGACTGTTCCAGACCTGTACAAGAGGCACTGGCCCATTAAATGAATGTGTAGAGCTACTTCTTAATGTGTTAGCCAAGTAATCAATTTCTGAAAATACCAAATAATTTAAAAATAGCCCTGTCTGACCTGAACCAGTGCTGGCATCAGACCAGGCATTTCTCAGGTACCTACTTCTTCCCTTAATCAATCAGTTCTGACATTTTTCCTTTTTCCTTTTATTCCTTTTTCTCTCTCCCTGTTTTATAAACCTCCTTTTGTAAAATTATGTGGCCAGCCAACCTCAAGAGACAAAATTCTTAAGTTTCTTTTAATATTCCATTAGCTTTGTAGCCCATTAACACGTTGGAGTGGTTGTAAAGGGAGAATCAATACAGCAGACACAGCACGACTCTGGATACCAGGACCCTGGGGGTCTGCTTGTGGTGTTGGAATAGCTTTGCTCCACAACCTTCAGCCAGCCACTTAACCTCTTGATGCCTCAGTTTATTCAGCTGTAAGCAAATGCAACAACATTTGCATACTGCACAAAGGTCTTGAGAAACTTAATTTGTAAACCTTGGGCGATGCACATCCATTCCTTCCTACTCAGACTGGTAATTCTCTTCAGGTAAAAATCTGAGGCAGTTTCAGAAAATATTGCTTTTAACGTATACTATCTGCTTTGAGATCTTTGAATTAAACGAGTTTCTCAGGTCCAAGTGTTCAATCCAGTGAAAATACACTGTGAAATTTTTCTTCTCTTAAAGGAACCAAAACTGAATTGGGAAAAAAACAAAAAAAAAAAACAAACCAAACCAAACCAAACCAAACCAAACCAAACCAACAACAACAAAAAATTAAAAAAAAAAATAAAAATCTTAGAGTAGTGGACCAGATACAAAGATTTTTGTATCATGGTGGAATTTATAGTTACTAGAGGTTACTTGGACTAGATTTTAAGCAATGACAGAAAACAGTAGCTATGTTGACACATCATAAATATGCCTTGACATCCTACGTGACATTTCAATTCAAATTTGGAAGGGATCTAATGATTCATTCATATATTCAGGAAGTAAGATAGGCTCTAAAATTAGTGATCACAATGTAGGAGAGTGACCACGTGGAAAAACATTCCATCAAACAAAAAATATTAGTTTTGAGTGATTTGTGTGTATTAGCCAATATAATACTTCCTATGTTATCATGTTCTAATCAATGCTTGTATTGAAAATGCAATTGAGGCCCCACTGTTTTTTTCCCTGAACCATTTGTGTGTGCTGGAAGGGATTTCCCTGCACAGCTTTTTTTAGAGGCCTATGTATCTTTACTAGGGTATTTTTATAATTTTTGTCTGGGACAGACCACAGAGAATTAATGCATCTGCTGATAATTATGTACACTTCCATAATCTCTGTTTTCTCATTGATTGTTCAAATATATCACAGAATCATACAACAGTTTTGGTTGGAAGTGATCCTAAAGATCCTCTATTTCCAACCCACTGCCCTAAGCAGGGGTGCTCCTGACTAAGCTGAGATTGCTCCAAGCCCCATCCAAATAGGCTTTGAGCACTTCCAGGGATGGGGCAGTCACAGCTTCTCTGGGCAACCTGTGTCAGGGCCCAAAAACCCTCACAGGAAAGAATTTCTTCCTAGTATTTAATCTAAATCTCTCCTTTTTATCTTAAAGCCATTCTCACTTGTTCTAGCACCATATACCCGTGGAAAAAGAATTCTCCCATGTTTATAACTCCCTCACCTATAATTTTTATATAATCCCGGTTCAGCCTACTTCTGAGAAAAGAAGAAGGCTTTTGTTTTTCAGTTCACCTTTCTGAGAAAAAGAGTAATTCAATTCCATCCAAAAATGATAAAAAGGTTAGAGTTGAAGGACTGTAATTTTTACTCTAAGAAATATTTGAAGGATTTTATTTTGCGGAAGATGGCATTTAAGAATCTGAGACTTAAGAGAAATTTTCTGGAAGGGTAGTAAATCTATAAACTTGTGCCGTTTCAAGTAATTAAGCTCAAACTCGCAGGTTGAAAAATTTCATGCCTCTTGTTTTCTGTCATGTTAGGACAACTGGGCTAAATATGGTTTCCATCAGGTAGAGAAACACTAGGATATGGAAGGAACTGTTAGGAAATGGATTTTCTCTACGGGCGCTGCAGCCTGAATTGTCTGAAGCCACAAAAAGATGGAATACTAACCCCAAAAGTGGACACAGCAGACAAAAGGCCAGTGGTCGTACAAGTGAGGAGGGTGAACATGGACTAGAGGATCAGCTGCCTGAGGAATTGTGACTCTTGTTCAGTGGTTCATAGCTGGCAGCTGCTTCTCTCTTATATCACGTTTACCACATTGGCTATCTTTGATATGAGTGAAATAGATTGAGACAAGGAAAAACTTTTCTTATTTTTTTCTTTTTTACTTTTTCTAGGCATCTATTTCATGTCTGGAAATTGGGCAGTCTATGGCTGCCCAATACTTCCATTTTGAAGGGTGCTGAGAGTTTGTGCACTGCCATATCCATTATTTTTCACTTTGTTGGTTGCTAAGCAGTCCCTTGTTGCTAAGTAGGGTATGAGCACTTAATTTACTACATTCTTTTTTCTCGTACCAGATTTTAGAAATTGTAGATCCTGTTTAATCAATGTGTAAATGCATGCTTTTGATGTATTTTTCCTAAGAGCAATATTTTGATCATTCTTAATGATACTTAATGAAGTCACCGCATGATTTCTGATTGTACCTAATTGAAGCTTGTGACTTGCATTTCAATGCTATCATCTTACAGTTTTATGTCTATCAGATGAAACTTTACAAGGACCCAAATAAATTAAGAAATATACTGACTTGATGCATTTCTTGGAATTAAGTTGCTTGAAAAAATACGTATAAATTTTCAAATTAGTTGTAGGGCAAAACGTGTCTCTTATATTACAAGTCTGAGGTGGAAGAGGCACAAGAAATTGTGATGGTCTATTATTGTGTACTGTTAGCTTACATAAAATGAGCTAAAACTGTAGGACTGGTTCTTACGAATAGAGTCCCTTAAAAAGCTATCAGAATACTTAATTACATAGAATTTTAATGAACATGTCAGTTTTTTATAATGCTGAAAACAGATTTGCATTGTACAAGCACGGACATATGATAAACACTGTCCTAAACTGCTTGTAAAGTAAAACACAGATCCCTGCAAGTATTTACTCTCAAGAAGCAGTCACACAAATTTGGTAAAATTACCAAATCTATTTATCTAATAAAATTTTGGGGGTCTTAATTATCTGGTGAGCAGAGTATCTAGTTTAATAGAGATAAAGAAGGCAAATGAGTATTTTCAGACTAATGGAGAAAATAAACATCATACAGACATCTTCCCTCCTAAACATACAAAAACTCAAGAACAAGGTCCTGGAAATATCTTTCCACAAGAGAAATGTTCCAGTGTTTGACACCTTTCAGTTACCTAGCTAAATGTCACTTTTAAGGAAATTGAAATTATGCATGGCATTGCTTTCAACTGTCTTGGTTTGTATCTGTACCTGGAAGAACCCTTGTGAGACCTTTTTATAATTTGCCATCTACAGACAAGCCACAGAAGAAGCAGTTTGTTGTCTATGACTCTTTATTTCACCAGAATCAAAGTCAGTGGAAAAGATCTTTCTCCTTACATCCATACCATCACTGTATCTACTTCTATTTGCTCAGGTTCCTGTTGATTATTTATTTAGTTGTTTCTTCTACTCTTCCACAATCAAGAGTTACATAGTTAAAAAGACATTAAAAAGAAAAAAAAAACAAAAACAAAAAAATAAATAAAGAGCAAATGCTTGTGCAGGAAGATTAGGGCAAATGCCTTCCAACGTGACTAAATCTGATTCCATGGGGAAAAAAACAACAAAAAAATAAGAAACCAAAAAGGTGTTGTAAGTGTATGATAGATGATAGGATAATTTTTTTGCAAATTTTTAAGATATGTAGTTTTTTTGGCAATGGAGTTTACAAGTCACCTGAGACAGCCTGAAGAATAAATAAAGTGTCCTAAGTACAGAAAAGTATTTCAAGTCTTTTTAATAAAGGTGCTGTCTAAGAGAAAGTGGTAAAAAGAGAGCAGTTAAATATATGGATGCTCTTAAATCCTGTAAGTGACTTCTGACTCACAGTACAAGTCAATGGACTTTACAAGTTACTTATGTTTGAGCCATGTGGCAAATCTCAGCTTTGAATAACGCCACATTTTAAGTGCTCTGTTGGCAGAATGAGTCAGAGCTCTTCCCTGGATTGTGACAGAGTTGCTGCAAAGCACAGAGAGAATTGACTTAAGAATGCAGCATTCAAAAACCACCAGGAGTCAAGAGGGTCTGCTGCCTGCTAACTTCATAGTCAGAGCATGCTTGTGGGTCAGCTTAGTGGAGCAGAAACTGGAACCTTGTTACAAGGAATGTCTAGATCTTTCTGCTTGTTCAATTTCTACTTTTTTTTTTTTTTTTTTTTTTTTTTTTTTTTTTTTTTTTTTTTTTAATTTAAGATATGAAAGATCATTAATGGAAGAGACAGGAGATATCTGTGTCAGGCTTTATGCTAACCTAAGGATGCAAAGTGGAGTAGGCGTCCTTGTCCATCCAGACTCACCTCTGCTGCCACTGGCACAATGGCATTCAGCCACTGAAGTGAATTTATGGTAATCATTTTTAAAACCAGTTATTATTTTTCCCCCACTGTTTTTGTAGGAGTGGCTTTCCAGAAAGGTTTCTAGGTCCCAGTGGATAAAAAACTATTAATGGACTAAATATAATTTATTCATGGTCATTTATACTGATTTATTCCATGCTAAAATTACCTTTAGCTCAAGTAGCTGCTTTTCCTCTCTCCCCTCTATTCCATACGAGCTCTAATTTTGCTTGGTTCAACAAAAGAAATTCTTTCAGTGTTCTCTCAGAACACTGAAGATGAATGCTCCTTTTTTTCTGACCATCATAGTAATTCTGTGACTTCCTCAAGGTATCAGATCAAATTACTTTTAAATTAATTCACACTCTGAATGGTAAAATTTGTATATAACAGAAGATCACTTTAAGCATTGAGGAGAACCTAAACAATTTCTTTGTACTATTCCTGCATATGCAAGAGGACTCAGCTGAGTTTCTTTGAATTCAGAGTGCACTTGATAATTTGACTTGTTTTTGGCATTGCCTGTGTTCTGGCCAAAGAGCATTGTTCAATTCTAACACCACTGATTCTACATCAATGTCTCCATCCACCCTGTTCCATATAACATTCAAAATGAGACCGAAAAAAATCAAAGATTGGGTTCCTGCTAGTACTATCATTTCAAACATTTTCAAATCACTGCCTAATCAGCTCCCTTCTTGTTTCAGATTGTCAAACTCCTAAGCAAGCTATTACTCTTCCTTACAATACTAATGTTTCTTTCCAGATATACAGCATCAGCAAATCCTTGGATGATGTGAATCATTTGTTCTAAGACATGCGTGTGGAGAATGTGAATAGAAGACTAAATTGTTTTTTATTCTGTCCATCAGAAAATAATATTATTTTTAAAAAAGAAAACAACAAAAACAAACAAAAAACAGAATGAGAGATAGAAGGAAATTCATAAACTGTGTTTCAGACATATGTACTTACTACTCTGCATACACCAAGAAAAGTGTGGAGGTTTTTCAGATGGGAAAGAAGGAATTAAGTTGCAGAACAGGAAGAGTTTTTCATGCCCGACCTTAAAATAGTTACACTTCCCCCCCCACCAGCAATTATCACAGGTAAAAGATGGAACACTGAATGATGGAAGAACAATGCAAATCTAAGACATTTGAATCTTTCTGGCTAGTTTGTGGGGAGTCCTTGAGTAACACTGGCAAGCATGGAAGCAGAGGAGAAAAGGCAGGATGGGAGAAAAAAAAAGAAATTTATTGGTTAGTGGTTTTTTGTTTGTTTGTTTGTTTATCTTGGTTTTGTTTTTTAACATCTGAAAGATCCTCAAGGAGTAAATCCATTTTGTATGTGAAGAAGGGAGAGGAAAGGATGTTGAAGTTATTTGCTCTCTCCCCTACCCCAGTCCCGGATATGTGGTAGTAGGCACCAGGCGAATGTTTCAATCTTCCTGTTCATTAACTTATGAAGCTCTTTTAAAGACATGAGTTCAGACTGTGCCAAATATATGCTGGGCTTGTAATGAAGACAAATGCCCACTTGAAGCTGAGTTCAGACTGTGGAATTCATTTCACTCTGGAACTTTTATCGCTGTTTAATTGGAGTGACATTTGGTCAGACTCGTTAGATCTGGATTCAGACCAGGGACTTAGAGGTGGAGCTCCAACAAATTTCTCCTCTAAAGCTGATAGTTAAAGTTTTAATTATTGTGCTACTTTTACTGTCAGTTAGCCTTGCATTAATGTTAATGTTTCTTTGGCTTATCATCTCCTAGAATAAGTTCTCCATCTTGTTTGTACTTTCTGTGTACTCCCAGAGCATCTGAATTGACCAAAACTCATGAGGATTTGTGCATTGTCTAAATAAGAGCATTACTGGAGTAGAAAATTCCAAAAGGAAAGCCCCAGGGCTGTTAGGAAGTTATTATGGTACTTGAATAAGATACACAGTTCTCTTATGGCTGTAATATAGGAAGGAACTGGCTAGTTCACACTCTACTGATTTGAAGAAAAATTGCTTAACAGTGATAGCTCTTACTCTGATATCTCTGAATCTTGAATTAAATTATCTTACTTTTCTGGTCTCAGGCCATTGTGATATATGACACGGAAAAGATAAAGGAAGCTACTTCAAATAAGGATTTACCTAATCAGATATAAGTTATAAACAACTTTATCTGAACTACTCAATTACAAACATCCCTGTGTAATCAATGGAGAGAAATAACCACAGCTCACGCTATTCTGAAGAAGGTCTACAAAGCAGATGATATGTTAGAATTCAGAATATTTCATTCCTCTGGTTTTTAGATCAAAGAGATGAGCTGCAGATTTCTACACTGTAGACATATAATGTAAGGAAAGCTTAATCCCCCTCTAAGTCCTAGGTAATTTGCAAATAAACTTTGTTCTCTTTCATGGTAGTACTACAGCAAAAAGGAGTGTACAGAAGAACGAAAATAATGGTTTGTTTGATTGTTTGGCTTTTTACAGACATAAACACATCTGAAGCTCATTATGCATGTACTATATGGATGGAATCAAAAATTATTGAAAAACTTGGAAATTCAGGTTGGGCAAATAAACTGGGTAGTTAATGCATTGCCTAACTATTTCTATGGTTATCTTATGGCAAATATAAAAATTACGTTGGTTACTCAGCCAGGTATTCCAATATCTGAATCAGATAAAGATCCTTACACCACAGTGTGAGGATGTGTGTGTCAATTTTTAGTCACAGATTTGATCTAAGACCTCAGGCTAAGATACATAATCAAATAAAAGTTCTGTAATTGCATGAAAATATGTGGTAAATTTTAGGTTGAAAAAGTCACATTAAAAAAAAAAAATCATGAAGAAACAAACTAACTAAATCTCAAAAAAGGTGCTTAGAGAATCACAATATATTACTTAGCAGGAACTCAGGCAAAATTTATCTTCTATAGAACCTTAAAAGCTGTATTAGCTACAAAGCTCTTTGCTCTCTCTATGCTTGTTCAAGCTTCTGTAAATAGGTAGTTCTTTAAATACAAGTATACTCATAATAATTTTAATACTCTTATAGTCTATCATTATAATTTGTAAAGCAGTATTTGATAATTTCTGATAAGACCTGATGCAAGGAAAATGAGTAGAAGTTTGGAGAAAATTCCGCTTAAAAATCTCCCCAACTTTGCAAAGCATATCTGAGAAATTTCTCTAAATAATGAAAAGTATTAAGCATTTTAGTGCTTTGTCTATGTGATAAATCTCATTTCCTAGAACAGAATAGGATATGAATTATTATCTAAATTCACCTATTAATTTTCAGTAAGTATAAGGAAAATCTAGATAGATCTCAGTGAGATTAAAAAAAAAAATATATAACTAATCAGATCAATTTTGCTCCTTAATATAAAAAAAACCCCCATATTTGGTGAAGCCCTGAAATACGTTAAAATTTCACCATTCAAATCCTTGTAAATATGAATATGGACATGTTTTAAACACATATATATCCTTCATATCAAGTGGAGTTGCTCTAGACAGTTTCCAGTATAACCAAATGAGTAGCAGGTGTAAATACATATTTTTATAGCTCTCTTATTTCTCATGTTTTTAAAAAATCAATTTATTTTTAATAAAATAATAAAGAAAATGGTTTCTATTACAAGAGCGGGGAAATGAGTTCAATAATTTAACCTTTCCCTTCTCCCCACACAAACTTATAAAAATGACTAGGCAATACAGCTAAAGACCTTGCAGACTACTCGGAATATAAATAATCACATCTAGTACAAATAAACAAGCAGGCTACATTGTTTAACAATTAATGATCAACTCATGAATAAGAACACGGAACTGAGACAGAAATATTTAATTTTGTATTATGGAACATCATTAGGAACTATTTGATAAAATACAAATGTGATAGAGTCTCTTAAAATGAATAACTTTCACATATGATCAGTTCTCTCATCAAGACGCTTTATTCTTATGCAAGGAGTTTGATAATGATGGAATTGATGACATGCAGCATTTAAAAAATGTGGCTTATAATAGGTACGACTCAATGGTGAAATTTCTTTTGTCTTCTCTTTTACTGTTTTCTTGTGGGAGATTTTATTTGTGGGCTCTGGCAATTTGTTGTTTAAAGTTATTTCTTTGCACACAGCCTGTGCTGAAGGAGGAGGAAGTGGCTGATAAGAAAAGGTGGTGGCTGATACACTCTGGGCTAAATTACTCTACCTTTCCAAACAGGCTGGGCTGGTATCTCTCCACACCCTCCTTTCCCTCTTCTGTTGTTTACAGCAAGAGAGAGATTCTCTGCTAATAGGAAACATCTTTTACCTCTGTTACTTAAAGATTCAGGAAATTCTCAATCCAGCTATTAGATGCATTGAAATCAGACCCTGGCATGGTATAAACGCCTGGGTAATGCAAACCAATTCAAAAAGTTGACTTTCTAGCAATGCATAAACCTGATGTTACTATAATCCAGAGGCTTCTGCATCTTGGACCACAAAAAATGTGTGGGGAGTGCACATGGCTTAATTTATCTGATGGTTCAAGGCATTCCTCAAATGTTTGCCTCAACCCTCATATTAATGATTTTGTTAATGATCTTTGTAAAAAAGCGACTTGTTATGTATATTCACCAGAGGCACAGCATGGGAAGGAACTATAAATGCAAATGGAAGCTGGAATGTTGTAAAGAATTGCATGCTCTTGAAAACCTGATTAGTTGAAACTGAGAAAAAATATAACTGTATACTATCAATGCAAAGACCCAGTATAAGGAGGAGTTAAGATGTGCCAGAATACAAAATTTGGACTACAATGCCTATGACAGGGGAACAGAAGTCCTGTTTTACAAGAGTAAATAATAAAATACATTCTTACTTGCTATAAAATATTGAATGAAGAAGTGACTCCTGACTACATATTGGTTATTTCATAATGGTGGCATAAAATAACTTTGCATGGGAAATCATAAGGTTTTTCTGAAACATTTAGAGAAACAGAATTTTAGATAAAATATTCTGAAGGCAATAAAATTAAGATGAAATTGAATCAGTTACACTACAAAATATGTCCTTGCTGGAGTAACAGGCAGCTAGCATGTCATCCCAAGGAAGACTTAACTACTAGAAATGACCTGTCTTTACATTTGCATTCGCCTTCACCAAAATGGAGAGACTAAATTTTGATCCAGCACAAAGAAGTTGCAATTACATTCATTAGGTATATTTGTAAAATTTGGTTTTGCCATTAACTGAAATGCCATAACTATTTTGTTAGCTCAGTATCATCCAGGAACCTGTGCCTGCCACCCAGAACAACACCTGCACCTGGATCTGTTGGAGAGAGTCCAGAAGAAAGGCATTAATTTGGACACAGCACTAGAGCATCTCTCCAGTGAAGAGAGGCTGAGGGAATCGGGGCTGTCCAGTCTGGAGAAGAGAAGACTCGTGGGAGACTTTAGACCCCCTTACAGTACCTAAATAATCTACAAATAGATGGAAAGGAACCTCTTGTGAGAGTATGTAGTGATAAGTGTAATGGCCTCAAGTTGATTTAGATCAGATATTAGAAAGAAATTTTTTACTGTGATTGTATAAATCAATGGAACACTTTGTCCAATGGATTTACATCCCTGGAGGTGCTCAAAAGCAGGCTGGATGGGACACTGAACAACCTACTTCAATAGAAAGTGTCTCTGCCCATAGCAGCAGGTTGGAACAAGATGATCTTAAGGTCCATTCCAACTCAAACTATTCTATGTTTCCATGATTTGTCACAAAAAGTTTAGTAATTAGAACCAAAAATCTCATTATTTGTGTCCCATGTGCCATTTCAATTAATAATTGCACATCCTCTATTTAGGTATTCTCTGAAAAAGTTTTGAAAAACCCTAACTTGGAAAAGCAAAAAAAAAAATTGACCTCTTCTAGACTAATAAATAAGAATCCAGATTTGGAACAATCATCCTCATCTGTACCACAGATATATTTCTTGAAGCTGCCTTTATCAGTTAAAATAACACCAAGAGTTATACACCAGTAAAAATCAAAACAAAAACAAACCACAAAACAACTGGGGGAAAAAAAAGAAAAAAAAAAAAAAAAAAAAAAAACAAACCAGAAAATATTTCCCCAAACTCACAAACTCTGTTACTCTTCAATATGCAGTTTCAGCCTCTTTTGTTTCCATTTTATTTGCTTTGATTTATAAGAGTTTTTATTACACAGATATTTAAAGAAATTAATGTTTAATGTTGTTTATACAATAACTCATGGGTCTGATGCAAATTCTGTTGAAATAAAAAGTGAATCTTTTCATTATTTCAGATTGTATTGGATTAACCTTGAAATCCCCATGTGTGAATAAAATTTATTATTTGTTCCTTTTTTTTTTTTGAGGGGGGCATGCGTTCATTATTTGTTGTTCTTTGTGTATCATTGAATTCAAAACAGAAAATATAGCTATACTATGTGATTTGTCTAATCTATTGCAGGCATCATGACTAATCAACACAGAATGTTCTGTGATTGCAATTTTCAGTCTTTGGATCCTTCCTGAATATAAGGTTATTCTTAACCAAAGAGATAACTTTTTTTAGGAAAGGTAATTTTCTTCCCTAATGCATTCTAACAGTATTTTAGATTGTTTTACAGTTAATAATAATAGTAGCAGCAATTTTGTCAAAATTTACACTGAAGACAGTTGCTGACACTACTATCAGTGAATTTTGAAGAACAAAGAAATCACACCTGATTTCAGTTATTAATTTTTACACATAAAAGCAATGAATGAAAAGTAAATTTTCTCTTTTATTCAATTACTTCATTAAAAATATGTGTATCTGAATAATATAGAAAGCAAGAATATATTTCTTCTTACAAGAAGTCCAAGAGATCAATTTTGAACCCTCAGAAGTGAAATATTGTCCTTTTTCACAACCAGAAAACACAACACAGATTGAGTTGTAAAATCTTACCAGGTTTAAAGGTATTTTGTGTTAGGAACACATGAGTACAAGGGGATAGACAATCTCCATTCCTAAAAATAAACATTCCTTTTTGAGACAAGAGTGGCAAGAGATAGAAGAGGGCAACAGCAGTCATAACCAATGTCATAAATTAGTGGTGTGCAGAAAAATTTGCATGACTGTTAATTATATAGACAACAACTCCAGCAACTATGAGATTGATTAATATTTATGACTTAGCCATACAGTAACTTGTATCAGAATTAATTCATGAAATATTATCAACAGGATTTTTTTTGTGTGTCTGAGTTTGTTTTAAATGAAATAAAAATGGATTCACTAATTTATTTAAAAGTACTTTTCATTTTGTTATATTTCTATGTTTAAGTTGTATTTATGTAGAAATTCTACACACAATATTGTTAATATATTTTGTAGGGAAAAAAAAAAAAAAGGTTTTCAAGTCAATCTAATGCTTTCCATACTTGCATTTTGTCCAGGAAAAAAATATAATTTTGTTGATAGGACAAAAAGATTGTTTCCTACTGAGAGGGAAAATTAGCTTTTCTTTATTTCATTGTTTTGTGAAAGAAAAATGGAAGCATTAAACATTGTCTGAGAACTTTAATTCGTAAATTAAAATTATTTTACTGCACTCCCTGTTGTAGTGGATACTTATTCTTCCTAAGCTGTCAGTAGTGGTGGTGGAATACATCTCTCCTTTAATGCCAGTGCACACAAAATGACAGTTTTTAGAGTCAGAAGGTGGATCTTTAACCTGTAGTTTTGGATCCTATGATTATTCCAGTGAAACACTATTATGGAAAAATCACTGGTTGAAATACACACACTACTGAATGCTTCATATTTTTTCAACATCTTTATAAATACTTTGATTATGACCAAAAATTCAATGAGATACTAAAGATAGAATTATGTCCTCTGAACATCTGCTGACTTTGAAGCATATTTGACAAAAAGAGGTCTGAAGTGAAAATGTCAAGATCCAGGACAATTCACATACATAACCAGTAACAGTCATCCACTATTCCATAAAAAACTCGAGATTCTCCTTGATTTAGATGCAGCAGTATCAGGTTTATATTACTGCAGAAGACATAGTAAATTTGTCTTTGCATTCTTTACAAAATATCAGAGATTTTTCATCATCCCAAAGTTTTTTTTTGTTTGTTTGAACATCTACAGCTGGTAAATTTGCAATTTGTAACCACTTTATTTAAAATCTAAAAATTCACTTCATTGATACAAAATAAAACAGTCAGAAACAAAAGAGAGAAAAACAAAAAGATAATGGGATCTCTGCAGAAATTATTTTATCCATCTTATAGAGGGGATGGTTAATTATGTCAAAAGAAAAATAATGTTACTACTTTATATTGGCAAGTAGACCTGCAGATGAATCTGCTCCGTCTGGCAATGGATGGTCCATAATTTGGGGATACATACTTGAGTGCTCTCCATCGAACTCCTGTGAAGAACATGAATCGAGATTATCCCAAGAATTTATACACAGCAGAAAAACTGAGTAAGATTAACAATGTGGCTGCTCCAGTTGGGTTAGAAAACAAAACAAAACAAAACAAAAAAAAAAAAAAAAAAAAAAAAAGTGTTCTGAGCAGATATTACAGATGTGTTTGGCATGGATCTAGTAAGTGCAAAGCACAAAAGGAAGCAAATATATTTAATATGTCAAACTCGGGAAGAAAATTCTGGACTGCTACCCAGACTAGCTAAACCTCCCAGACAGATTTTCTGGTCTTTCTGAACAGATCTATCTGCTCTACAGGCTAGACTTAAATCAGAAAAAAGCAGTATTTTTTTCAGCACCTGACTCTCTTTCTCTTTAGCTAAGAGTACCCAAATGCCAGACCATCTTGCATAATACTCAATGATTTTTTTCTTCCTTTTCTCTGGAAAGTGATCTTAATCCCAACAAATCTACACAAGGAGGGATAATAATTTGAGCCACAGCATCAGGAGAGGTGTGAGCACACCATTAGATACATGAAAAAGATCCGTCCTCTCCAGAAACTGAATTCCTTAAGTAACTTCAGTTTACAATGTAATTACCATTGTGTCATTTACTGATTTACACATTCACACACATAAATATATGTATTCACACAGTCATGCATGGATGTGTATGAATATGTTCAGACACAGAGTGTAAGATAAGTGGCTTTGGTGGTCATCAACAAGCCCCATGCTCTGGACAGAAATGGGCTTCACACATGGTGCTCAGGCTGGAAGACAGAAATAACAAGATAATTATCTTGCGATTACACAGCGCTTACCTTGCACTGCTTATATAGCATGAGGCCGACAGATAAAATGTAGTTACTCAAAAAATATATGTAGCAAACAATGTGCTTAAAATAAAGCCAGACCTTTTCTTGCTTTTTTTTTTTTTTTTTTTTTTTTAATTTAGTAATTTAACATGCCGTTCCTTTTATCAGCTCTTTGTTCTGCTGACTTATGAGCGAAACCGAAATTGGTGCAACAAATTTGCAGTTTTAACAGGTTTATTATTACATTATTCCTTTATGGGGTCTTCTACGTAATTGCACAAAACGATGTTATAAATTCCCACCGGAAATACCTATTCCTCTGTAGCCTGATGTCCGATGTCTAGAGGACATGAGCAGTGAGTCTCCCTTGCCTGCTATTAACATGCCCACACATTCCTTTTCCGTGTATTAGAGGGCAAAGCAAACTGGGGACAAGGACTAAGCGATCCAAATGGATAGAGGGAAAGGGAGAGAAAGGGAGAGAGAGGATTTGAAAATAAGCCAACAAGCACTTACAGCAAAACTAACTACCAGCAAAACATTTCCTTCACAACAAAGGTTGAATCAAAACCCTATTCCCCCAGCATATGAATTAGAAGAACAATCGTGTGATTATGATTAAAAAAAAGAGCATTACATTTTATGTTCAGCTATAATTGGTATTTATGACAATTTATGTAAACAGTAATGAAGCCTATGTGATTTTTGCAGGGAAATTGCATTATGACACCAATGATCGTTACTGTTAATTTTCCTGAAGATGATGGCAATCAGCAGGCATAGTTTCATTGTAAATAGGTTAATTTAAAATTCAAACGCTGCTGGTATTTTAAAATGAGTTCACATTTGATTTCCGAAAGCTTTGGCCCTGGCTGTCAGGATGTCAGGGAAAGAATGTTTCACAACAGAAAGAAAGAAAGAAAGAGCAAATGAGAATGAGGAAGAGAGACTAAATAAACTTTCTTCCAGAAATGCGCTTTCTCCTGCTAATTCAACTGCTTTCCTAGGTGTGATGTGATCTGCTGTTTTTTTAACTGATTATTTACACAAGTTCATAGTCTGGAAATCATGGGCTAATGTAATAGTTTATCCAGTTAAGTAATGATGGCTTTGCAAAGGGTCAATATAACAGTATCCTCCACCTTCAGTGGAGGGCAGAGGCATCACATTTCTTCACACAGAATATCAAAACTCACCTAGCAGCATATCTTGCCTCTTGGCAATGTATTTAACCTCCTGAAAATACCCCTCTTCTAAATACATTATTCTTCCCACCGCTTGTGAGTAGTAGGGTTTCATATACGTAAGTATAATCAAACTCCCAGCTCTGCTGTGTGAGGAAATGCAATATCATCTCCTGTTTCACAGAAGGGAAACTGAAGTGTTAAAGCCTGAATTTTTGTTGCCAGTACAATAAAGAAAAGGCAACTGCACACTTTGTGAATTCTGCTCAGAGAGAAAATGGGGTTCTGTTTACACTTAGAACCCCTGAGATAAATGATTCCATAACCTTCTCTCTTCAAATGAAATATCACCAGATCCTTCTCTGTGCACATTTTTATGAATTATTCTAAAAAAGCATTTTCTGTGTTTTCAAGCCCTTCCACCAAGCTGTTTGAAAGCATTTTATTATCCTAGATTGATTTGAATATGAATATCTAAATGACAGATTTCTCCATAAGTAGGCAGAGAGTGAGTAAGCATGGAGGCCAGCTCAGATAAAGACTGCATTGCAACCTTCAGCTTGTCTTCAGCACAAGGTCACTTTCAAGGACAACATTAACAACTTGTTCACAATCTAAATGACATATTTAGATTAGAGTCTGCAATGTACATAGGCAGCAATTTTTTTTTTCCATTCTCTCCTCATTGCCAGATAAAATGTTTGATAGGAATCTCTACTGTAACCTTTCAGATTTCATTTATTTAGGAGAACAAAAATAATGAAATGCCAAATGAATTAAGATGGTATTTCTTATAATATCAAGTGAAGACAATTTAAATAGTCCATATTCACAAGCTCACAAAGATGAATGATCTGTTCATTTGTTAGTGTAAATGGGATGCATTTGTTAGCTATCATTTGTTGTGTCTTGAGAATTTTTTAAGAGTGAAATTTAGTCAGATGCACAAATGGTCCAAAGAAATATAAAATTGCACTTTGAGAATTAAAAGTTCTTATTTTGGCTGTTTTCATTAGTGTGAAGCTCTTGGTCCTCTTGGTCCACTTCAAAGGGTATTAGACACTTTTTTTTTTTTAAACTCTACTAGTAATCCCACTAATATTTTTAGAGAGGAAATCCATGATAAAACTCAGGTCAGAAGTTTTTTGGTTTTTTTTTTCTGTAGCATCTCGGATTAATCAGAATTATGGTAACAATCTATAGATCCATTTGAAACAGATAAAATAGAGGTCTTAGTCCCTTCTTCTCTTTAGAAATCTTACATCACTCACTAAAAATGATCCTCTGATTTTCTTTTTTTTGTTTTGCAAATTAATCTTTGTTGGTCATATGATCATTAGTCACAGTATTCATCTTGTAGAGCCCTCAGAATATTGATTGTAGTTTCATTCTGTGTTCTCAAAGTCAAAGTAGCTAAAACACTGCTGTAAAATAGCAACGGATTTGAGTTATCTTGGCCAATATTTTTGTAACAAATTTCAAAATAGAGAAATTTTAGACAGCATGATTATATAATAATAGTTGTCGTGATTAGGGGAGCATTTAGGGCCTGAAACCAGAAACAGGATCCAGTAATATAACACCATGGAAACAAATAAAGGGTTTTTCACTCAGAAAACCTTATTATTTATGCAAGTAAACAAAACAAAATATAAAAAAGGAAACAATGGGTAGAAAATGTAATGGAAACAAATCAACTTATTAAAAGCTTTCTACTTCCATTAGATACTGACATTACTTCCATTATTTATTTGTCAGATACAGCACTTGTGACAAACACCATCAGAAGACATGTCTCAAGAAGAGAAGACTTATTTAGTATGGAATTAGTCTGTCAAATATAGAAACAAATGGAGGCAATAAAGTAGGATGGCAATGTTTCTCAAAATCCTATCCTATCAACTTGCCTGCCTAAAATTCAGATATGAGCTTCTTCATCTAATTGACATCCAGATGAGTTGTATACAGTGCCTAATTATACAAGATAGGAAATCATTTCCTGCTATGGTCAAGGGAAACTTACAGAAGGCTCCACATCCTGATCCATCTCAGCTTCTTCCTAAGACATTACCTCAGATCTGGATGAACTTCATCCTGGGTATCCTTACCCCTCTCCATTAACGGCTGGGTAGGTGTACACAGCTACTTGAAATTAGAAGCCTGTCTTTCCTGCAGCTTTAAGCCCATTTTTGGTGCTCTAATAGTGGCAGCCTTGTCATGTTGTATTGACGTGGCTGACAGCAGGGCACACAGTTTGCCATGAGTTTGCAAGGACTTGAGCCTGGGGCTAGCAAGACCTCTGGTGTTTGATCTTTACTTGACCTGCTTGCAGATCTGTTTTATTTGGTTTAGCTATAAATGCATTTTTCTGTAATTGACCAGGTATCTGTGGAAGATTTGCTTTACTTTTGTTTACTCTCACGTGGCACAACCACAGTTATGTACAGATAGCAGCAATAAGTAGTTTTCCTGTGGAGAATGAGAACTTTATGACTAACACAATGGCATAGTGTAGAGAAATAAAGACCTAGCATCACAGCAGAGGGCTGGAGAAGTGGGGACATGGGTTGTACAGCAGAGAAGTACAGGCATGGATTGATAAAAGATAGGACACACACTCCCTTTTGAATCCACATGGATATTAACAACTCATTCATGTCATTTAATGACACATTGACCTGAAGCTGCAAAAATCTAGTTTTAGGGTATCAAAGAGAACAGAGAAAATATATGCAATTTTCATAACAAGGAAAAATTATATAGCACATTTTGTTGAAGCATGGCAGTGCAGGCAAAAAAGAGCAAGATGTAAAACACGCTTAGAAATATGTGAAAATAAGCCCACATAGATCCTAGAGGAAGGAAGAAGAAAATATAAAGATCATAACGATATTTTTCCCAGCTAAGGACCCAGGATGCTGAAGAATCACTTTAACTTCTGGTGCCATCACCACCACACCCAGCAGATGAAGTCGCTGACCTTGGGATGCTGGGGAAGAAGGTAAGTGTAACACGAGGAAAAGAGCTGAAAACCCAGAAGTGTTTCTTACAACCAAATGTGTCATAAAATTGAAGACTTTTAGATCTGATAAAGGATAGAAGCTGGTATTTTGAGTTACAGTAGGATTCTACTAAAATCAATATTGAGTGCTGTGGCCTAAAATCCTTTAAGGAATTGTATATATTTCAGCAAAATCTACCCTAGAGTTGTGGCCAAATTCTGACTCCATTAATATCATTGGCCCTTGATTTTCACATGCCCATCCTTGTTTCAAACAACTTAAGCAGAAATTTTTATAAGTTCTGGAAAAGAAAATGAGACTTTACCTCATAATGTAATTGATATTGAATGTTGTGACTGAATAATGATCTCCAACAGATAGCAAATACAAGTATTCAAGCAAAGCAGACATGTTTATTTTCAAAGCTGGAGACCATTTTTCAATCACAACATTCAATTTCTTTTTCATTAATTCCATTACAGCATCATGGTTCATTGCCAATGAAAGAGCAGATAAATAAAATAGATGAGAGTGACCCACAGACTCAGAAAATCAGATGCGGGTAGTGCAAGTTAAAAGATCAAATAATCACTACACAGGCTTGGAGAGGTGGAAGACTTGGTGATTAAGTAAATTTTATATGGTTGTGCATAACATTTGTGTATATCCAATGACCATCACCATTATATCAGAATTTCATCAAGAGCAACATTCTTCCTTATATTTTTCAATAAGTTCCTCTTTAGTTTAATACTGGCAATTTAATTCAAGTGAATAGATTATAACCCACCTGAGTTGCTCAACTGGTTATGGGATTTTGGGTATGATTCTTTCCTACTGGTTATTGCTACACATAAACTCATATATAAATAATCTCAAAATATACCTCTTTAGAATCTCAGCAACAACATTATGAAGGAGGCAATGGAATATCTGGAAAGGACTGAAAGGGAGAATAGTTTATGTTTTACCAGTCTCAGTAACACCTCCCACTCTTATTTTTTTTATCAAGTTTCAGTGATGTCTGGATTTAGCACTGTAGAATATGCAGTGAAATTATCTCATGTTATGATCTGTCTTCTTTTTGTTTTTCTCTGCCACTGTAAAAATGTCTAAAGGGGAAAAGGAGATCGAGCCTCAGTATTTTGAAGATGTACCCTGCACTGACATAAAAACTAAGCTAACACTAATTCTCCTTGTGTGAAGACATCCAGACATCCCCTCTATCCACATGCTAGCATTGTGGAGCTCACCCTCAGCACCTACCATCTGCCCAGCGTGAGCACAGGTGAAAGAGGACATACTGATTAAAAAAAAAAAATAATAAAAAAAACCCCCAAACTCTTATTTATTATTCATCAATCTCCAGGGCTTCTTTGCCACTCACAGTTAGCTCACTTGCAACAGACACTATTTACCATTTGACAGTTCAATTCAGGTACATCTAAAAGAAGCAGTGCTTGTTGCTAGCAGTCATGTATACCAGAACAGTCTGTGTCTCTCAAGCATGACATGCACATTATAGAGCAAATGCAAATGAACAGCCCCTGTTGCAAAGAGCTTACAATCTAATATGAAGGAGAAAGAACATCAACGTTGGGCGTAAAGAGTGGTAAGAGAAGCGAAATATTGCTAAGCCAAAGCATTTGCAAATCACTTCTAACACACTGCAAAACCCTGGACTGCCTTTAAGACCATTACACATGTACGTGTCACATTAATGGATACAACATCTTATAAAGATAATGTTAGGGCTGTAAAAATCTGTAAATTTTAAACTACTAATTTTGGCCCAGATAGGGGTATACATTATCATGATAATTCAGATAATCCTCCTTCCCCATTCACATTGGCAAACATTTAAGGACATGACACAGATGAATTTAAGTGGTGCAGTAATCTGAATGCAGGAGCTTGATCCACACAAGAAGATGAAAACAGAAATGCAGTTGAGATAATTGATGTCTTTGCAAGAACCTCTGCATCATCTGTCAAGGACTGCAGTGGTCAGGTGAAGTTCTCAATGACTGGAGAAGGGAAAATATTGAATTAATCTTATAAAAAGGCCAAAAATAGGACCTAGATATTTACAGGTTAGTTGGCCTTACTTTGATCTCAAGAAAAATCATAGAGCCAGTCTATTCTAATTAACTCTTTCACAGTTAAAGATCTTTTGATTTTCTTGGAGGACAGAAAACCTATGCAGTGATTTAGGAAGATCCACAGAAAATTCTTATGTGATATGAGGTCCAGTCACAGCAGTATTCAATAGACAGTGCATAATGTAAAATCTAAAATGTATAATCCTTGTATATTTAGCAAAAGAACAGGGAAAAGGGGAGTTTATAACTGTGATTATATTCTGGCTCCTTCATCATATTCCAAATATTTTAAGGAATATAAAGAGAAGTGTCAACTGCAATTCCTCATAAATTAGTAGTTATCGCTCTCAAACATTTTTACTCAGACCATGTTCTTTGTCTTTGTACAGCCTTCCATCACAACATCATGAACATTTAATGAACAATTTCAATATTGGCTGGGCCTTCTGAATTCCAGACATCTCCATTCAGTGCTACTCACTATTACCCTGCTTTATGGGTGTTCAGTCAGTTTTCAGTTCATGAAGCTGAGTTCATATCTGAGCCAATTTGAACTAATTTTTTGAGACACTGTATCAAATGATTTACTAAAATCCAAATATATTATGCCAAATGCATTCCCTTCAGCCACTAATTTTGTAATTCTGTCATAAACAAGCAATCAAGTTCATCTGACAAGATTCGTTCTCCTCAAGCCCTGCTGCTTATTTATAATAACCATCCACAAATACATGAAAGATGCATACACCATAAATGGAATGAGGCTGGATCCTGCAAGATATAGGAAGTTGAAGCTCAACAAAAATAAAATTCACAGTAAGGCAATCCACTGGTTAGATGAAGAGTGCTCTGAAACAGACACTACAGAGATTGGTAGTCTTGCTTGCTACTGAAAGAATTTAGATTTTAGTCAACATAATGTAGTTTGAGCTAACTATCTCTTTTTTTGTTTTCTTATTTGTATTTCTCCTTGCTGCCTGTAAAGACTGTATGTATCTCTAAAAGCTGTGGAAGAATAAGATAATCTTGTATATCTGAGCTTTTGTTCAGGGAGAGGGGAAACAAAATTTAGAAGAGAAGAATTAAACCAAAACCCACAAAAAACAAACAAAAGCAAGAGCAGTATGAAAACATACTGAAGTCTCATTTATTTTTCTATATGTTTCATAATCTAAAATGAAAAAAAATAACAATGTAAAATATTTTGCTTGGTATAGGAAATACTTTTTCTAGGACAGTGTCTTTAATGGTAATACAGAAATTGCACTTCAGCTCTGTTTCAAAACTGGTATTATTTTCCATTACCACCCCTATATATCACAGCATTGGTAGTCTCTTGATATGATTCTGTATAAATATATAGTGATGTGTGTGTGCCACACACATAAACATATTAGGTTTTGTGACTTTGGGAGTGGTGTCAAGTAACAATAGACTAAATCTGGATCATATTACTTTATTGGTTATAAAAGCATGAAGAGATGGGAAAAATTTCCCTTGTTACTTGCTCAAAATCTAGAAAATTATATTAGAGTAGACACCTAACCCTTTTCCAAGGTGTAATCAATCCTGTCCCTGTGTGCAGAACAACTCTGTCTTTAATAGAAAAAGTTGCTATTATTCAGAGATGAATAAATTTCTATTTTCTTATACAATATGTACTCTGCTTACTTTTTCCATGAAATTATCAAATTATGAGCAACACACTTCCCTTTCTTGGTGGAATAATTAGACTTTGGTTTTGGTGAGCAACTCTCTATTACTGGTAGTCTTGATTTGTCCATTTCAATATTTTCAAGAGAAAAAAAAAAAAGAGAGACTTTTGTTCATTTATTTCTTCAAATCATTAGAACTTCCAGAAAATTTACATATCTAGTTGTGATATACCATAGAAAGAGTTTAGAGGTCAGGAAAACACAGCAAGTTGTGATTGACAAATAATCAAAAGTATGGATCTGAAGCTAATAAAAATACAAAAGACCTAAATTAATCTGAGAGCCAATCACAATTTTTGAAAGGGAAATATTGACTTCCTTCAAGGTTTTGAAAAAGTGCTCTGCAAGCTGTTCATAACATTTCAGCTATTTCTCCTCATCTCAGTTAGGACTGAAAATATTTATACCAGTCATAGGGATCATCATTTGCCCAAATTTCCTCTAAGTCAAGCCATGACTGACCAGTCAATGTGGTAATGGGAAACAATCTCTGTTTTCCCCTAAAATGTTCCTTTATGACTCAATTTGTGCTTCAGTTTACATAACAGCTTCATTAGTAACTTTGAGTTTTCATGTTTCTTTCCCTACAATATAAACATAACTGCTGGCTAACAGCTAGATTATTCATTTTATCATCTATATGTTAACCACTCCACCATTAAAATTCATTAATTTGCCAGAAGGACCTATAGCAAATACCTTACACTTCTTTACAGATATGGTGATCACTGATTTTACAGTGTTTCAGGTAACTGAACCTTGGGTAATGAAATGAAAGCATGTCCACTTCTGGGATTAATTGCAACTGGCTTTTCTGTGGCTTTAAAAACACAAACTACTTCTGAATTCACAGAGTAAAATTGCTCCTTTCAATTGTCAGAACACTTTAAACACATTTCATGCTTCATGTCACCCGTTACCACATAGCAACCATCTCTGTACTGATAAATAGTAGTTTTAACAGTTCACAGAATCATTAAACCACAAAGAAATAAGGATGGGATTCTCCTCACCTAACTTTAGCCATCTAAAAATTAGATGATTTATGTAAGGTAATCACTCAAACCAGTTTTATTGCAAATATGAAAGGGTAAGCATCTTTAGAAGGCCATTCATCCCATCTTAAAATAGAGTTTGAGATGGCAGAATGACTTTTCCAGGTAGAGCTTTGTGCCTTGCCCTTAATTTAGAGGGTGGTATAATGACTACTGTAGAAAGATTTTTTTTTTAAATTGCCTACATGTGGGTAAATAATTCTTACTCCACATGAGACTAAACAGTAAAGAAAAATTCAGTATAACCAAACCACTTGAATTTGGTCACCATTTTTGTGTTTTCATTATCATTATGATATTTCACACATTCTCATTCATTTAATGCAGTGGGTTTACACCAATTTATTTTCTTTTTCTTTTCTTCTGTTTTGTTGAAGCTTTGATTTGTAACCGAGGAGTGATTATTTACTGAGGAGAATGCCACTCTAACAACATTCCCCCAACAGGATTGCAAAGTGTGCATGAAAATATTTGTTTTCTTTCTGGAGCAATGTTAAAAAACAAATATAACTTAAAAAAAACAAAAACAAAAACAAAAGAAAAAAAAACAAACAACAAAAAAAACCCACAACAACAACAACAACAACAACAACAACAACAACAACAACAACAACAACAACAACAACAACAACAACAACAACAACAAAAAAACAACAAAAACAGAACTAGGAAACAGGGAACAGTACTGTGATTCTGCTGTGGGAATGTGGAAATGAAGGCATGAGTATGAGTAGCTCTGCTTTTAGGGGCTACAGTAGGCAAACAAGCTGATGCAAATCCTCCCAGCCATGGCTATAATGTGAAAAAACGAATACAATCCTTGACTGTCTAAAGAGATCAGTAGGAATAGGGACTGGTTTTACATTTATATATGAGAAAGATTAAACAGATTTAGAATTTCTTCTATTTTTTAATACTGTTAATGCTCATCTTTCAAAAGCAATGGTTAAAAAATCAGGGAAGATGCAGAAAAGAACCACAAAAATTATTTAAGAGCCATGGAAAATGCCTTATAGTGAGACACTGAAAAAGCTTTACCTATTTACCTTATCAAGAAGAAGATTGAGAGGTGATTTGATTAGAGTGTCTAAGTACCTTCACAGGGAGAAAACACTAACTACTAAAAAGCTCTTTAATCTAGCAGAGCAAGGCATAACAAGAGACGATGTCTGAGGCTGAAGCCAGACAAATTAGAAATAAAGCACAATATTTTTTAACAGCGTGGGTGATTAACCACTGGAACAAAGTGCTAAGGGAAAAGTGGATTCTTTTTTGTCTTGAATCAGACTTTGCCTTTAAATCAAGCTCGGATGCCTCTCTGGAACATTAAGCATCTCTTGAAGTAGCTAGGTTTTGAGTGAGTCTTGAAAGAGAAGGGGAATGTTTGCATAAGAATTATAAGATCTTTCAAGTGAGCATGATGTGGAGATGTTCCACTGGAGATAAGGACTGGTGGTATTCAGGAAGTCAGTTCTAATGACCTCATTGTTCCCACTATCTTTAAAATCTGGGAATCATGTGAATTGTAAATAAAACCTGGCCTCAGCCACAACTTCATTGAATCCATAGATATCCATCTGGGAAGCTGCTCATTGAGGTAGAACTTACTGGTCTATCAAGTATCTTTTTTTTTTAAGAAAGTGGGAAATATAATTTGCTACTCCTGAATATTTTCTAGATTTCAGGAAATATCCTGTTCTGCACTGGGACAAACTGTTCTCAGTTCCCTCAGACTTGCCAGCATTTTGGGGAATGATGCTTTGTGCACTGATTTTTTCCTTGTGTGGTTCTCCTGCCGACTGACCTATAGTGAAATTACAATCACCACAATGCAGCAGTTCAGTAATAGAAATCATTGCCTGAGAGTCATCAGGAATTTGGTTTTGAAATGACATTTTAAGTGTCCTGAAGTGTTTTTTTGCCTCATGTTGTGATATTATATATTTTCATTTACACTGAGTGCTTCGACATGAAGGACCAATATAATTTGTCTGTATGACATAAAAATGGGGCTTGGGAGGGAGAATAATCATTTTGTGGCTGTTGCAGTGAGCTGGGGAAAGGAGTGACCCGAATGGAAGAAACAATGTCTCAGAAGGGCAAAGTTCTTGTAGAAAATATGTTATTTGCATTTGAATGTGCTCCAGCCCCGTGTCCAGCTGGGCAGAGCACATTCAGCTGCACATTGTGCTATTGTGCAGTGGAGTGGTGTTCATTTGGATTATGTCCCTGTTCACTGCTGTAGCTGCTTCTGCCTGTCTGGGTGTGTGATACGCTGTGGATGCATGAAGGCAGAGATTTCAAATATAAACACGCGTGCTTGTGAATGATTAGATGAATAATACTTTTATTGCTATCTGTTACAAAGAATTTTCTTTCTTGTTCCCTGAAGATACAACTGTGAATTAAAGAAAGCTGGCAATTACTGCTGCTGCTGCACAAGAGAACAAGGACAGTGACTGTTTGCAGAGCATTCTTTCTTCCATCTTTCTTTTTTCTTTCCTTTTCCCCTGCCTTTTTTATTTTTTTTGGCTGAAGAAAAGTTTAGAGGCCAGTTTTTTTCTCCTCTGCACTCTACTGGCTGCTCCAGCCTGGAGCTAGCTTGTTATAACCTACTTAGTCAGTTGGGTGCTGTCAGTCACTACTTCAGAATCAATGGTTGCAGATGTGAGCTTGGATGCTATGCTATTTCCCCCTGCAGTAACAAGCAGTTAATAGATTTTATTTTAATTTTTCTAACTGCTTTGTCTCACAAACAATTGCAAAAAAGTTAGGGGATTTGCAGTTGATTTTCGGATAAACACTCACTAAAATGAGGTGAAATCTTTTGAAGTAGCAATTCCATGTCCAAGTGCGACATTAATAATGATACAAATCATATACTTATCCTATAGGGAATCTGTTTGCATGGACGTGAAATGTCAGTACATCAGGATTTTGCTAGAGGAAAGAAATATTCAGCAGGTCTGTCATCAGGGGAGTGCAGTTTTCTTATTAACAAAAAAAGAAAAAAAATGAAGTCACAAACATAGTTACATGTGGAAAATCAGAAGATTTTATTTTTTGTGTTGTTGTTATTATTATTACTATTATTATTATTATTATTACTATTTCCTCGAGAGATAATAAGAATTTTTGATCCTTCCCTTTGCTTTGGAAGGGTGGTCATGACTAAAACTCGTCCTCATATGTCCATGACTTTGTTATTCTATGGAATTGCTCTCATGCAGCAGTCTCCCAGATGCTGCTGGCTTTCAGGGAGAAACAGGAGGCAGACTGTGGGTAGTTACTTGTTCCAAAGCCAGTGCTGACTTTTCCTGATGTTGTCAGATCAGGTTACCATTGCAGCTCTGAGGTCTTAATTGCATTCCAGACAGCCTCAAATCCAGTTTTAACCCTACTCCTTAGGAAATAGCAACATTTCAGAGTTGCAGATTCTAAGCTCAACACAGCAAAGGATCCTCGTAAGCTATATATGCTCAAAATTGCTTTCAATAATTAGGACAGTTCTGTGTGGAAGAAGACAAAATTCATCTCACCTGTCCCAGGCCCTCCATGGACATGCCCCAGGCACAACTGACAGCAATATCACCAGTTAGGCTGTCTTTCAGTGGCCTCACTGCTGGTGAATTTATCTCAGTTCCTGGGGAAAAAAAATAATATATCTCTGTTATCTACTAATAAGCAATTATTTTCCCAGCTTTTCACAGAAACTGATAAGCCAAATTGCAAATGCATATGAGGAGGAGGAAGAAAAATCCTTCTTTTACTGCCAAATGAGGTTAATTTATGATAACAAGATGGTACAGGGGTTCTTATATCTAGTGGACAGTGTTGTTGAATGAAGACACAAATCCCATAATTTCTACTAGGTGACAGTTCAGATCAGATCTCCTCTCATATGTTGGTTCTCAGAAGGGGCAGAAAATTAGTGCCCTGAAAATTTTCATGGAACATTTTGGATTTCAATGGAAATTAAATATAAAAATATTTCAATGACTCTCTTATTCCTTTTCCTGAGATTGCTGTTTGACTACACCAGAAAGCACAAAGGAAAATCTTGACTGGGAGATGGACACAGTTTCCCATCACCCAGAATAACTTCCACATTGGCCATCATGTGGACTGGGTCCTTTTCTCTGATCTCATATCTCAAATTACCCTCACTTGGCATAAACAAATACCATAATCATGAGTTTGGAGGGCAGATTTCCCTTCCACCAAGACTTCTGGCCTTAAGATTACTATATCAGCACAACAGGGAAAAAAAGCTCCCTCATCCTAGTGTTTTAAAGCTGAAGACCAGAGATGGTACCCTCAAACCTGTAAAGAAATGGCTCCCAGTTCTTCCCATCTCTGGAAATTGCTATGAACAGCTCCCAAAGGGATCATGAATCCAATTTTAGCTACTTCTATTATATTTGGTTTATACTTATGAATATGGATATCTTGAATATATTCCTTTGTGTGAATATGAAGCTTCAAAAGACTTTCACCATTGGGAATTCAGAGCAAGTACTTCTGAAAGGAAGTGACCAATGTAAAAATAAAATGGGCAGGCTGCAAAAAGTAAAAAAGGAAAAAGGAACATGAAAGCTTTATGAAATAATATCTATCTATAAATTCAGTATAGAGATTAGAAATATGTTTTATGTACTGGGAGAAAATTGTTGCTCCTAGAATATTCACTCATTCAAGCCTTGGAACCCTCATACAGCTGAAATTTACCCAGAAAAGAAAACCTGACTAGAGCTGCTAAATACTGCAATGTTTGACTGCTCACCCAAAACAGTTACCCCTGTTTCAGTGTAGAAGTGAGGCCCTGCAAAAGAATTTACTTATCATTCATTTATTTAAATTACTTTCTGCAAGGCCAAGTGAGTTCTGGGAAGTGTACCAGACTATGGTCCCTAGAGAATCAACTTACATTATATTAAAAAAAAAAAAAAGTAACAAAATCAGCCCTCCCAAAAAAAAACCCAACAAAAAGAAGACAAAGCAAGAAACTAGAAAGAAAAGTAGCAGATACAAAATATCATAATCCCACGTCCCCTCCTCTGCTCACACAGAAACCCACAGAGAACAGTAGATACCATTTCCTGGAACATTTCAGTTTCTAGACTGAAAACAAGTGTCACACTGATTATGTTCTGCCTAAATTGGAACTTGGCTGAAATTTGGAAGTCTTTTCTAAGAAGGCAATTAGGAACACTTGCTCTCTGTTCCACCTGTTCCTGGCAGCACTTAGTCTCTTTTAGGATAAAATACCAATCTACCTCAGACTGAGCAATCCTCAGTTTTACATTCACATATAGAACTGGAAACATGTGTTTAATCACATTCTGCCCATATTAAATACTCATTTCCATTTTTTTCCCCCTTCAATTTTCTCGTAAAGAAAATATCCTTTTAGAGAAATGAAAGACCAATCTGAACTCCCAGTTCATGCTCCTTATTTTCTAGAAAACTGGCCTAAATATTAAGATACACAGAACCAGAGACTTCTCTGTTCAGTTTATCAATTTTGTGTTCCACTGTCAGTGGATTGAAACAAAATTTTATTCCATACAGTGCAGTTTATAAGTCAGTGGACTAAAAGCAATCTAAATATAATCCTAGGTGCTTTGCCATTAATTTAAAAAATAAAAATATTATGTCATAATGATTTTTATCCTTGTCCAGCTATCCTTCACTTTTCAAATGTTTCATTTACTTAGGAACACCACCATTCATAATACTAAGTTCTTGAATTTAAATGTGGTTTGGGTTTTTTTGCATTTACTGTAGCTCATCCTAGATGTCCATCTCCCCTACCTACCTGGAAACCAAGTAAAGAATTCTGACTGAAGAACAACTCTCAGCATTTTTGTTTGTTGTTTGTTGGTTTTTAATTTTCTATGAATCAAACTCCTCTCCTTTCTCTGTAACAAGAATCACAAACTTAAAGAGTTACATGCATTTTATCCACATATCTTAACAGTAATTGGAATGGACAATAAGGATTAAAAATATAAGTCTATTCTACTGTGACTGTTTATCTGCCCATTATGATTTGAATAAGCATAAAAATTTTCTGAAGGTTACAAAACCACTGCAATTTTTGGAACCAAATGTATTTCTTCTGTCTGCATTCAAAGATTATCTCTTCAATGAGCTGTCCATATTTAGGAGAATAAGGACTTCTAGACCAGTATTGCTTTGCTTCTGAAAAGAAGAACACACTTGAAAAGATCCTGTAAAAGCTTTAATAGGTGTTGCATCAGCTACTCTCCATTCCCTAAGCTAAATATAAAAAAGAAAGTATACCTTCACAGAATAGGATCTCTTTCATATGCTTGTTAGCCATCTAAGCAAAGTATCTAAACTAAATTGATCTCATGGTCCCAGCCTTTTTTAGCTGGAGGAAGGATGTGCAGGGGACATTTGTCTCCACTCTGTGGCACATGTCCAGCCTTGTTCCACAATTCACACAGTGGAGCTACCTGATCCTTCCATGGCTATAGCAGGAGCCTAGAGAGAGAGAATGTAAGCCAGCCACATCTAGCAAAAAGTTAGCTAAAACCAGTTTACATTAATTCTTGGCCTAATTTTATTTCCTGCATCTCACAGGCCAGATACCCATTTTGTTTCCTGAACTAAAAGAATAAACCTTGGGTATGACTCATGCTTCACATACCTCCTTGCCATGTCTCAGTACAGTATTTTTTCTTTGAATGGCAATCTTTGCTGCTAATTAAGTCATCTATTAATTAAAACACCTCACTGTATTTTTCTGCAATTTCTGAATATTTTTATCCCTGGATTTTTTTTTTTTTTTTTCCCCCACATAACATTTAGGAAATCCTATCCAGCTAAATATCCACCATCACCATGTTGTCTTTTGGACTTGGTCTTCCTAAATATGGTCCCTCCATGAATGGGTACAGACTGTGCTACTTCTTTTTAGTTTTCTTGGTTTCCACTGGGCTCTGTTGAATGGAGACTTTTAACTAACTGAAAATCTACACCAAGTTTAATGAGATGCCAATCTTACCCTAATCTATTGTGCTTTTATTTATTCTCCTTTATGTTATGGCTGACAAAGTTACCTTGATATTTTAGACCTGCTTCATAATAATTAATGAAGATAATAATTAATGGAATAATAGGGCCTTACTTAGTAACATTCTTTTGAGGAATGACATGGCTGTTGTTCTTTTCTGCCCATGCTCCATTGAGTGTCACTCTTCTGTTCTGCTAAAAAGCAGAAGCAGAGTGGCAGACTGCCTGCTTCCATTGTCCATCTACGTTGGAAGTAGGTTAAATTAAAAAAAAAAAATAAAAAAAAAAAGAGGAAAAAGCTGCAGTTTCCCTGGGAAGTGCTAATTTAGGAGAGTTTAGAGTTTTCTGGAAAGGGGGATGTAAAGAGAAGTACTAACCTGCAGCCATTGCAGCTCATGACATTTATGCATGCAAAAACTGTTGATGTTTCTTCCTCCTTAACCTTGGGCATTTAGGGATTAGTTTTATGTGTTATGATATATGTTTTATCATTCCTCATCTTCCTGCTTTCCCACAGCTTTGCTCACAAAGCTGTTTTGTTTGCTAGACTGTTGCCTTATGTGGTATGGATTCTTTAGGCGCTAAACTACACAATTGATGTGGTTATGCTAAAGCTAATAAGTGGTTAGAACAGCCATAGTGGCAAATTACTGCTACAATTAATGAGCCAGCTGAAATAAGCTCAAGGCCAGCCAAGACAAGTCCAGGCAGAGTCTGACAGGTCCTGAGGATTTATGCTGTTCTGTTAATACAAGCCTTAACCTGTTATCAGCATGTAGTTACTACAAACCCCATGGCTTCTTATTAGCATTGGCATTACTTGTATTTACTGGGCTGCCGAATCCGAGCAGACACAGAGGAAGAAATGCAGCAGCCAGAAACACAATCACACTTCAGACGTGGTGATAAAATGGGAGCTGCCTTTGGGACTCGCTGCTTGGAGCTGGTCCCTGCACAGGCACGCCTGGAAGCACCAGGGATGTCCTGGAGGATCCTCCTGGAGCCCAGCACAGCATCCACGCTTGTGGCCACTGGTGACAAACCTGTGTGGATGCACTGCTGCTTCCTCGGGACACCCCACACACAAGTATGAACACACACAGGAGTAATTGAGCTGAGCTCTAGCTGTCTATAGATTATGAAGGGGTTGTTTGGTTAATTCTGCTTTTTTTTTTTTTTTTTTTTTTTTTTTTTCCATTTTGTTGGCTGGGGCTGTTTTGATACACTGTTAGGCCATCTTCAAACATTTACTGTTTATGCTGCTTTTATTTAAAATTTACTTTGTAAATTTAATGACATGCTTACTTCCAGCTGAGGTAAGCACCAACATCTGTGAATGCTCTTTTAGAGTACACTGTCTGAAATGAAGGTGGTTCAATTAGTCATTTAAAAACTGAAAACAGAGAACCTGAGTAACCTTTATCAGTTAAGCTGAAAGAATAAGATCTTTTAGCATTTGGTTTTCCTTTCCTTTATAGAATTATGATGAAAAAAATAAATTTATTTGGTGGGTTAATATAAATTTCTCAAAGATGCTGGAAAATAAAGACTTTAATTTACTGGTGACCGAATATAATTTTAAAGGGATGTATAAAACAGCACATTATTCAAAGATTAAGATCAGAAAAAAAGAAAGAAAAGAAACAAAACCCAAAAGATTATTTTTATAACATTGAAAATTTGTAGCTATTGAAACAAAGTAGAAACAGAAAACAGTTTCTATCTGTGGTTCTGCTTGCATCAAGAAGTAACACTCTGAAAGGCAAGCTACAGAAATTGTGTTACTGTGCTGAGTGCAGGTAAAATACCACATATAGGGCTCAATGACTTGACTTGTGCAATGCTGGGGTTGAGATATAGCTTTTTTCTTTTGTCTTTAAATTTCAACAACCTTTTCATTTATCCAGAGGTTGTTACAGCAGATCATAGGGAGATGTGATGGAACAAGCTCTTGCTGTGAGGCCTCCAATGTGGTATAAAAAATATTAGCCATGCTTGGAAAAGAAAATCTCCCTCAGTGTCAGCTTCTCTCCTTGAGCTCCCTGTCGAAATCAGAATTAGGGGTTGTCAGCTGTGCCAAACCTGTGGCAGTGTGATGACAACAGCTCTCCATCAGGAACCTAACACTGGAGTTTCTTTTCCAAACTGTGCTAAACACCAGTATTTAGCTACTTTTGCCTCCTTATTGTTTAAATTCCATATGAACTGATAATCTGGTGCTGAGAGACTGCATAAGTTACAACCAGTTCTATGACTTAGCTTTTGCCTCCTTGCTGAAAGATAGTTTTGAATAAATTTAAAGGAAAACATATTTCACAGAATAAAATTGCACAGGAAAACAAAGAGAAATAACATTTTTCTAATACAAAAGGTAATTTATAAACAAAATGCTGAAGTCAATAACATGTGGAGCCTTCCAGCAACTGCAGGTACAGAGTAAATGCATTGCTTAGGCATGATTTCTTCTGAGATTGAGATTTTGTATTCATGCTTATATTTTAAAAAGTCACAAGAAAGGAAAAAAAAAAGTAATTAAAGGATATTAGCTGATTGTATTTATTCTTTCTTATTCTAGTAAACAAGAAAGTCTTCTGCTTGGCTTCTTTCCATCTAGTAGCACTGCCTAAAGTTGATGAGTAGCTTCTCTGTTTGTCTGCAAGTCTGGAAAGAATTTGATGTTTCTGTAGTATTCTATTCTGATTATTCATAAAATAATTGCAACTCAGGAGTCCTTCTTTATGCTTCTAAGAAACCTGAGTGATATCATCAGAAATATTTTTGGAAGCAAGAGAAAGATGACACAAAAATAATTAGGACACTATGAAATATGCGAAGGTTCTGAGTGTTTAAAGTTTTTCCTTTCCCTCTTTTTTCCTAAGAAAAAAATATTTTTTAAAAAATAAATTAAAAAAAAATATTTTAATTTACATTTCGATTAGATTCCCAGCATCAGATGTAAGGAATTTAAATCAATTTGTGATAGGAGACAGACATACTAGCCAATGAAAAAATCAAAGAAAAATATAACCATCATTTGCTCTCTTTTTGGACAATTTTCTTCAGAATAACCAGCATCATGAGAAAAAAGCGAAAAAACAACAACTTTGCAAGGACAGATGGTCTCCATGCCTTAGTGCTGACAGAAGTAGCAAGAAATACAGATAAAGAAACCTGTTCACAGATCTATTTAAAATCTTTTTTGGAACAATAAGTAAACTGACAGGCACAGCTAAAATCTGTCTGTATTGCAACAATCTAAAAGTTCTGTTAAACAAAACACTCATTTTTATTAAATTGGGAGTGTGATGGGGATCAGCACAAATAACAACTGACTTTTAATGTGAGCTGGAGTGCAGCAGATCCATCCTTCCTAAATTTAGATAACTAGCTTGAACAAGAAGCCTCTCCATCTCAGATTGTCTCTAATTAGTAAAAAGAGATAAGAACCTCTGTCCAATGACTCAGAGACCCAAAACTGTGAGTTAACCTCTGATGGTGACTATATATTCCCCTTGACTATAGTATCAAACTCTTCTCCAAGCATGTGAATAAAAAGCACAATGAATGTGTCTCTTGTCTGTCTTGTCTTTCCTGTGTGCAACAGCATAGAATGAGATGCACCACTACAAAATATGGATTAGAAATAACAAAATTATTCATCACAGCTGCTTAAGAGCAGGCTCTCCAACCCCTGCTGGACCATGAAAAATAATACTAAGCAAATAACTTGTCACAGGCAACACTGCACTTCCATTTAGGTATTCAAATGGGCCATAGGACCCATGACTTCCTGTCATTGCCCACAGCATCACGGAATCTCCTGGAAGTTAAGACAATCCCCCCTGGCAGAAGGAGGCCCCTCAGGCCTCCCCAGGATGGAATTCCACCTTCTGTTCCCACGCCTGGCTGGCTGTCACTGCTGCTGCCTTACAGATGTTTCTGTAATCTCATCTCCAGGGCTGTCAAGGGTAGACACAGCACAGCTTCCACAGACAACCTTTCCTATTGCTTCCCCAGCCTCACTGTCAAGTGATTCCCCTAATGTGTGAAGTGAATTTTCCCTGATAGATTTTAGAACCCTTTTGTCTTTTCTGGTGTATCAGTTTGATGCAAAATAAAGGTTATTCTTTTCTCTGAAGACTGATTGTGTCC
Organism: Sturnus vulgaris; assembly: GCF_052056855.1. Taxonomy (NCBI): domain Eukaryota; kingdom Metazoa; phylum Chordata; class Aves; order Passeriformes; family Sturnidae; genus Sturnus; species Sturnus vulgaris. Next base: position 76,700,511 of record NC_142283.1, on the reverse strand, counting down.
TCCCTCACAGTGCTCTTATGCCAAGCAGCTTCCAGTCCATGTTCTGTCCTTGATGATGTTTTCTGGGATTCTGATTTCTGGCCTCCATTTTTGTTAATACCCCCCCTAATTAATCAGAAAAGCAACATTTAATTTGGACAATGTTCTTGCTGAGGCCAAAAGCTAAGTAGGTTTTTTAGGGATGAATTTCAATTATACATTTCAGTATGTTACTTATCTCTATTATGACGATGCCATATGACTGCTTATATTCATTGAATGATTCATTAAGAAGTTATATTTTTTTTCCTGTTGATCTGTTGGTGAAGCAATAGGTTTCTATCCTGTATTTTCACAATCGTTGGCTTTTAAAAAATTGCATTTCCTTCTACTATGAGGAGTTCCTTTTTTGAGCATTCTCAAATTCTCCTTGAACTGCAACTATGTGCTGTAAAATATTTGTTATCACTCATGTTCTGATTCCACCTACAAATTTAAAACATAGTTATCCAGACCAAAAATAAAAGCATTGAATAGGACTAAACCTACATAAATAGGAAGATAGACACATTTCTCTACAACTCAAAGATGAGAAAATTAAGAAAAACTACCTCTGGAGGTCACTTTTCCCTTTCTACTCTTATTGGATTAGTTTATAAGCTCTGACCATATTAATATTAATATAAAAAATACCATTAGATGGTATTCAGTGTTATATGGCATGGTTTCCAGGTTCTGCTGGACTAAAAGCCCTGATATGCACTGTGAGTGACTTCCTCCACAATTCTTTCAACAGCTCTTAACATTCACTATGTAAATTACGCTTGTTTATATTGCCAATTTACCTCCTATTTAAACCACATTGGAATTTGGCCTATTGAGTTTCTGTTAATCTGCCTGGCAGGATTTGGCCTACATTGAACAGAAGGAGGGAGGAGGGATGAGGAGAGAAAGAAACATAAAGTAATCCTCAAACATTTTTACACATTAAAAAAATTAACTAAGATAAGCTATGTAAAAATGTTTCTTTAAATTTCTAGCTCACTCTTCTTTTTAAACAGTTATTTCCAGAGGGTTAATTAGTGTGCAATTCTTCCAGCAAGAAGAAAATAATTTCCCACCAAGCGTGAATTTGGCAAAAACAATCTACATCACATTGTCATTACAACTGAAAGTATTTAACTTTATTTTATTTAAGTATCTAGTTGATATATTTAAGGCATGGGAAGGGGGAGGATAGAAATGAGGTATTGAAGGCTTATGTTAATTTTTCATGTATTGTTTGTGCATAAAAGTACAAATTCATTAAAAATGTCAGCTCATGCAAATGCTTAAGATATTCCATCCTACAAAAAAAAAAAATGTCCTAAGTCTCTAATTCAGATAAGTTGCATTGAGTGATATTTCCCGTATGTATGGTAGACAAAACTGCAAACACTGCAAATGATCAAGGTTTTCATTTTTCTTCTGTTTATCAACCTCCTTTTTCACTTCTGTTCACCTGCTTCAGATTTTTGATTTTTTTTTTTCCCTAGAACTTATACAGTATTAGAACGGGAAGTTGTCAGCTTATAACCTACATTATCTGATAAACTTCTGTGAACTGGGCATCCTTCTTTCCCTGCATGGGATCTTTATGTAAATGGAGGTGCATGGATTAGCTTTATAAAGTGGTGGACAATGTTTGAGCTGCCTCCTGCTCCTGCCCTTCCTTCTGATTGCCTGAAAATGCCTTCTGTGGGGTTAGACCAGTTGGAAAAGGGCTGGAATCAGTACTTCTTTTGGGCTCAGACTAACTCAAAGGCAACGAGGTATAGTGGAACAGAGAGAGATGAGAAACTGGAGAGATCACAGAAAATTATTAAGGTGTTTGTGGACAAAGAGAATACAAACAAGCTCACATCATCTGTTGCCAGAGGTACAAACAAGAATCTCACCCATAGGGTCCTTGTAGTGATTCCATTCATCTCCTTCCTACCCGATTTTGGACAGATGAGTAGAATTCCCGCTCTGAAGGCTGTGATGAGAATAAAGAGAGGAGAATGAGAATGAAAGAAAGAGGGGTAGAATTATCAGAAGATAGGAGAAGTGAAATTCTAAAGATGATGATGATGATTTTCTGGACCAAACAGCCACAAACAGAAGTGGTGAAGATGAAAACAAGACTGGTGCACAAACATAAATGCAGATTGCAAACATAGGAGTGGTAGCAACACGGAGATGGTTTTAAGTAGAAGTGATTTCCTGCCAGAATTGACCAATAGTCGTCAATGCATCCTTTGTGAGGAAAAAGTGTAAAAAACATGAGTATGATTTTTAACAAGGGTAAAAATAATAATCTGCTTCATGACTGGTTACTTTCTTAGTCCTAATGAAAGATGTCTGAAATTATATGAGTAAACTTGACAGAATAACACAAGGTGTCATTGCACAATGTAATTTAATTCTGGGAGAAAGGCTGGCTTTCTTTATTTGTTTTGTAGTTTTAGTTTGGTTTGGGTTGGGTTTTTGTTTTGTTTTGGGGCTTTTTTTTTTGTTTGTTTGCTTGTCGGGTTTTTACTTTTTTTTTTTTTAAGTAAATTTCACACAATAGCAAATTAGAAGATCATCAATCTTGCAGAGTTAAACACTGCAAAGTTATGAAATGCTGGCATTTGCTACCTTCTCTATGACCTTAATTTCACTGCTTTGTGTTGGAGATTCCCTCAATTGCTTACTTGGAGAGATTATAGGGATGGGCATCAAGAAAATTGGATATATTATCTTCTCATGCACATGCAGTCATACACATAAACCCTAACTTGTCTTCCCCAAGAAAATCTAGTCAACAATCTATACCTTTGCCATCTGTGTGCAAAAGTTTGAAAGTTCTCTGTGACCCTGAGCTTAAATATTGATATCCAAGTTCTATAGATACACATGACAACACTAGCAGCAAAGTAAAAATTACCCAATAAAACCTTGTGTACTGGTTTAGGGGCTTGATATTAGAGTATTTGCAATGCAACTGTGATGTATTCTCAGTTTGTGTCAGAGTGCCAGGAGCAGCAGGAGTTCAACAAAGAGTAACCTTCAGTTCAGAAAAGGCTATCTGCATCTTTTCCACATGATGAATTCCCCCACAGACTGGCTGGTGGGGCACACACAACACATAAATCAAACTTAACTCAATTTCCACTTTAGTTTTTTCAACTCACCTTTAAAAAGAAAACAGAGTATTATCTTACTTAGTCTAAGGCCACCCTAGCAATACAAGGGAAAAAAAAGTAGAAAAAAAAAGGCAATATAAAATTTTTAATGAAAACTTAGTAACCTGCAGAAATAAGCTTTTTTTACTCTTTAGAAAGATGCTAAAACTGCAGTGTCCACAATTTTGGGGTAACTGAGGTTTTCAAATGTCCCTAGTGATAACAGGATCAGTACAAGAACCAATTGTGTTCAGTTTATGTACCAGCAACTCAAAGGTAGGCATAAAATACACACAAAGGACATGAAATTTGCTGATGAAACATAACTGAGGAAGAAAAACAGTTGATAACAAAAAAAAAAAAGTACAACAGTATAATTCTAAACACTCAAAATGAACAAAACCACAGATGTGGGCATGTGGTTTGCGTGGTTTACTGTGGAGAGGGGCTGGGGAGTAGATATTAAAAATACACATGACAAAGGAAATATGAAAAGAGAGAAGTACTCCAGTGGCCACTAGAGTACTAGTATAATAGCTAAGGGAAAGCTCCAGTGGAGAGAGGAACTAAAACTTGAAAGCATTCAGAGCAGTTGGTAAACAATAGTGGAAACCACAAGAAATAAAACCAGAAAAATATTAAAGAAATTTCTGTAAAAGCTCTTCTGAGTTCACTGTGCAAAGAAACACCAAGGTTCTCAGCAGTTTCCAAACCTGAGCTGGCTTAATGCTTCAACACACAAGGAATATTCCAGATAATAAAAAACAGTTTTGATCTATTTCTTCATGCTCATTCAAAACTGAATTTGGAAAAAAAAACAAAAACAAAAACCAAAAACTTTAACCACAAAAAATAGATCTGCACGTTTCTGCAAGCAAATTCCTCTGGGTTGTCTTATTTATTTATATACATTTATATATTTTTTTAAAATAAACCATACAATGTTTAATAAATAATCTATTTTGCTATATATCTATTGTTTATTTTGAAGGAAGTGTTTATTTGTTTATACATATAAAAATGTGTACAATAATAATAAAGATGCAGAGCCTGTAAAGGATCTTGTAATTGATTTGAAAAGAGTAGTAGCCATTCTTCCATCTGAAGAGAACTGCATCAGCCTTCTCCCCTGGAAAAGCTGGAGGAGGCTGTGTCTCCACTTTGCATACAAAAATGTAATGGATAAACATACCCAGGCTTCTCCCCCACACTCACCCAGACACTGATCAAGCAAAGCAAACAGTAACACAGAGATGTCTTGACTGCAACACTTAGTCCTTAACTCCATCCTTTGCCAAAGCTGTGCTTAGGTGCAGAAGGTGCAGAAGGTGCTTCCTCCGTGGTCATTTAAAGAGATGTTAACCTGGACTAATCTCTGTTCATTTATTATAAAGTCTGAGGTGACAAAGGATGTCTGATCCAGTGTTTGTAGCAGACTGAGAAGTGCTGTTAGGCAGAGACCTCTTATAGGTCACTGAGGGTCCTGCAGTTTATCAGACCAGCCAGGGGAGAAGTCTAATAGCAGATACAGTCTGAAGAATAAATGTAGTTTATATTAAAATAGACAAATTATATACATGGTTTATTGAGAAAGAGCAATTTATTCTGGCAGTCAAAATTTCTAAACTAATTTTAAGCATAAATGTTCATTAATATTAAAGCAAGGCTTTCTTTTGCTGAGTTCTAGGTCATCATGCATATGTATTTGCTACACATTTCCTACTTTTCTTAGTCTTCCAAACTACCATTGTTTCAAATCATTTTACAGAATATGGCATTATGATTACTGCATTTTATAGGGTAGAGAAGGGGTAAACTCTAAAAAAAAATAGTACCGATAAGTCTTATTACTGTACTCAAATCTTCTTAGTCCCAAATCTGTGTGGTTTTTTTAATGATAAGAAGTGCCAGGTTCAAATTATTTTATATCTCATTACTACATTAATTAATTAACTCCATACAGATTTCTGTATTGCATAGTAGAAGGTTTAGAGATAGAACTGTTTAATTTTATTTCCATCTGAAGAAATCAGGAATAGCAATAATAAGGAGAAAAACAGAAAGATAAATACAGTAAGTCTTTTTCCTGACAGAAGTGGATTTTTCCCTTTCCCCTTCCCCTTCCCCTTCCCCTTCCCCTTCCCTTTCCCCAATTTGTTTCTTCGAGTTTTCTTTTTCTTTAGTGACATTCAGGTCATTTCTTTATTTATTTCCACCACCTCTTGCTGATCTGTAATGTAGAAAAACAAATATTGTAAATATTTTGTTCAAAATCTCTTTATTTATCTCTGCAAGTAGAATATGACCTTTACCTTGACTGAGTTAGATCACCAATAAATTATACAGGAAAAAAAAACCCTAAAACCCCTCTGGCAATAATCAGTGTCCGTACAGATTTTGACAAGCACAGCAGAACTGTAGCCATTGCTGAGGGTAAATTCTCAGTCTCGTCAATTCCTTTACTGTCTAGGAGAGAAAGGAAAACAAAGTAAAAATAGACCTAGAGGGAGTAAAACCAAAGGAAAAGAAAAAGAGAACACAATGTAAAACACAGCTGCAGTAACTGGAATGTTGTAATTCTTTTCTTGAAAGATGTTTCCTTCTTCTCTTCAGTATGAAACTCAGCCCTGCTTTGAATGTAGAAGAAAAAACAACAGATTATGAAGCCAAGGCCAATAGATTTCTATCCAGAGATGAACATGACAAAGGCCATTTGATTCTGAAGATATAGGACTGTTATGCAATTGTTAACTTCAAAATTGAAAATTATTTGAGAACAAGAGGTGAATTCTGACTTTTAAACGTGTGAATAAAGGCTGTTATCCACTTTATTCTCTTGTAAATACTTTTTGGGATGCTACATTGTCTCCTCAGCCTTCCCAAGAGACAAATTACCCCCTTTTACTCTGTATCATAATGTAAATATAATTGGTATCATATTGATAAAAAATCCATTAGAAGCTTTGTGAGATTTTTAGATGAGCTTCTTTTAAGAGAAATTTCATACTTAACCTGCTCAGACACTTTTAGACAGTTAGTCATGTATTTATAGCCTTAGGCATTTAAACTTCATTACAAATATGCTGGAACGTGCACACCAATCCATATGTGACAGTGGATGCCTTACTTGAGGCAGTGACAAACCACACATTTCATCTGCTGGTCTTGCAACAGAAACATCTTTAAAAATTTCAGATCCACCGTGGTGGAAGGAAACATTTTGGTTTGTGCTATGTAGGTGCTCAAGCAGCTCAAAAAGATCTTTACATTCCTGGAAGTACAGCCACACATCCTCGTACTCAGAGATTTTCTCTACATTGTCCATCTCTGCTGGCTGGGGTGTGAGAGGAGAGGTGCTATGGTCAGCAGTATATATAGTTAAAGGAATAAACAGCGAATAAACAGAAATATAATAATTAAAATTATTCATTTCCCTGTAGAATTCTGGAAATCTGGGGGGCTTTTGTTTTCTGGGGGCTTTATTTGTTTGTTTCTTTGTTTGTTTTGTTATATTTTTTTAAATTGCAGTAGGAGAACATTTTTTTATTTAAATACTATTACGTGGGGAGAAAAGAAAAAAAGCAATAACTGATGTTTAAAATAACAGTCTAGCTATTAATAAAACACATAACATTTTTTCTGTCACCCTGAAATGTAAGCCAATGCTTTTTTTAGTCAAAATATCTACTTATATTTATATTTAAATATTTAAATAGATTTTATATTTATTATATTTGATAAATATTGAATATTATTATTTCATGATATTTATATTTCTTATAAATTTTTGAATGTTTCAAGATCTCAACAGAAGCGGTAAAAAATCTATGTGAAAATTTTGAGAAAGAAAAACATTTATTTCTTCATGTGTTATTTTTGGCCACATTATTTTAATAAAAAATAAACTAGAACTATTTATTTACTTATCAAAGAAAGAAAAACTGACACTAAAGCTACCTATAGAGGAAAAAAGTATTAAAATCTTCAGTAAGTACAGTATCACCCTTTTAAAAAGCTTTTTGGTCCTGATGCAATTTACTTGAGACTGTGAGTCAGAGTACCCTTCTATTCCCTGAATACTCACTCTGACTATCACTTGATACTGATTTAACAACCACAAGAAGAACTTTGCTGTTTAAATATTTAACATTCCATTCAAATGTGAAACAGCACAAAAATTGGTTCACAGTCTCTGACACAGGGTCCCTTACAGGAGAAAAGTAAGGACATGTAAGAGCAGAAGTCAGAAAGTCAAAGGCACAAAATGAGCTGCTATTAGCAAAGGAAGTAAAATGGATCAAGCAAAAGTTCTCCAAGAGTCAAAGAAATGAAGAGTGGACAAAAGAAAATGTTAAGTCTGCTACTTAGCAGAAGGGGAAGAAGCAGATAATAGATGGTAAGGAGAATTCTGAAATGCTTGATGGGTTTGATGCTTGAGCTGTGAGGGAAAAGGCAGTGATAGTTAACAAAGGGAGAAAGAGGCCATGAGGAAGAATTAGGATAGCCCAGGTTAAAGAATATGGGATAACCTGAAAACTGTAAAATCAGCAAAGGCTGATGAAATTTAATCTACACTTTTAAAGAGTCTGCCAGGAGAAGTGTGAGGTAACATTTTCCGTCCATTTTTGAGAACTCATGAAAAAGTCCAGAAGAACCAGGAAAGGGCAGTTATATTCTGGGATTTGGAGGAACCATATCAGTGGGACTGCAGGCCAGCAAATCTGTCTTCTTTAGTACTGTGTTAATTAGCATTGCACTTCACATCCATTGGAATGCTCTTCTCTGCTACATAAGCAAATATAAAACTATTTTTCTGTCTTTCAGGTCAAGGAGAAGAATGAATTCCTGGCAGTATGGGCAACTTATGTCCTGATCCAGTGATCACTGTTGTCAAAGGAAATCTTTTCTGTGGATTTCAATGGGCTTTCCATCAGCATGAGTGCTGAATGAGAATGAGAAGAGGATTATAAGTGTAAACAGAAGCTGAAATGTTTTAGTCTATTTTCGTAGGTCCAGCAGAGAGGATTACAGAAAGTAAAGAAAAAAGTATGAATACATTGATTTGGGGGCTTAATAACCTAAAGCTCAGCACATAGCATAAATATATATTTTAATTTTCTTCTGGCTTAATCCAGACAATGCAGAAAGAAACAAATAGTTTAACAGGTGATGGTTTCAATCACATTTTAAACAGGATTCCACTTGCTGTTTCCGTAGTGCATCTAAAATTCAGAGAATGAAACTGAAAACCGAGCACCTGATTCTACTCAAAGTTAAAAGACTTTTATACAGCTTGTGAGAATTGTCATTGAATGAAAATGTGCAATCTAGATTCTCACAAGCGAGAATAGAATCATAGCAATAGCATAATTATTACAGTTTGTATGCCTAACTTTTTAGCTAGATGAGTGTGAAAACACATTCAAGTAACTTGTAGATGAAGTTGCATGCCTAATTTGCAAGCATTAAGAGGGTTACATGTGCAGATTGGATAATTATGTACACACACAGTTATCGTTTGACATTTGCCCAGACAATTATCTAATCTGTGCCTGGAATTGTGGACCCAACTTGACTGTGTCTGACACTTGCTGTCAAACAGTGTGAAGTTCACAGGCAACTTCCCTGAGGTCCTGGGCTTTGGCTTTGGCTAGCAACGTGGGGAACAGAATGCATTAACTTCCTCTATAGGTAATTAATATCTTCCAAGAATCTCATCTGGAAAGAAAATACGCTACAGTCTTGGATATGTGAAGAAACGGCATTAAATCAGTGAAAATAAATTTTTAAAGATAAACGGGAGGTAAAAGAATTCGTTTTTGTCTTTACACTTTGTAAAGGCAAGTTCCGGGGATGCTACATATGGAGTGCTATGGCAACAAATCATCAAGAGAATCCCTGGAAAATAATATTCCCATTACAGGATTGGCTTGCATATTGTATTGGTCCAGGAACATTCATAGCCCTTCTCATACGGTGGATGAAAGGCCCAGGAAGATGAGAATGGTTAATTGGTCATTTATATTAGGCTTTACAGGATCAAAACCTGGCATGCATTATTAGAGGCATTATGTAGACAAGGTAGTGAAAAAAGTTACATAGTAGAAACTTTCTGCATGTTAATAATAATAATAATAATAATAATAATAATATTTTTATTATCACCACACTGATTTCAACCACATTTATACTGTTTTCATAAAAAAGATAAGTCCTGAAACTTTTCTGGCATGTTGAGCCCATGCAGTTAAATTGCAATGAACTTCACTTTTGAACTCGCAAATGTTGATATGTTCCTCTTTCTGTCTCTTTGTCTCTCTTTATTTTCTAGGAAACCAATGCCACAATGGAGTATTATGCACTATATTTCAAAAAGAAAAGACTGATTGGAATGGATTCTGAGAAGAGAAAGAGAATAATAAAAAGGACTGGAAAATAATGCTGCCAGTTTGAGGAAAGGTTAACAGAGCTGGCCATGTTCAGTCTGGCAAAAAGGAGATTGAGGAGAGACATAAAATATCTACCCACAAATATGTAAAAGGACATTGTAAGAGGAGAAGGAATGAATTATCCTCCAGTCGATGAGGAGCAAGAGGTAACACGCTTATGCTACAGACAGATATATATGTTAAAAATCAGGCTTGTTGAATAATAGAAAAATGTGTTTGCCAGTATGTTTTCTAAATCTGAGAAAACATTATCTATCTCCCTTTTTGTTTGGTTTAGTACTAAAATTCTGACAAGCATTTTCTCTTTATATACATGTTAGTAAAAGGGCAATTATTCACAGGAACAGCAAATGTACTCAAAAAGCATGATAAAGGGTGTGCTACCGAGTACACTGTCAGACCAATAGAAAGCATGAATTTGTGCTCAAATTCAGAAATATTTATGTTGAAACTTAGTTGCAAGTTTGTGTTTAAAAGCACATTGCTTCATTTTTGAGGTGTTCAATACTATTAGAATGAATTTGGCTCTCACACAAAAATTGAAATTAATTTCTCTGTTCCAGCAAGTTACCCTTTTCACAAAAAACAGAGTACATGGCTGAAATTAAATACAAGATTCTTCTTCCTGAAGGTACTGAAGTAAAATATTTTGGTTTTGGTCATATTTGCCATGTGTTAAGCTGGTCTACCTTGAAGAATTTGATCTCATTTTATGTTTCATGAAGGTCCAGATCAGGCCTGTGTTTTTTAATCCCTTCAATTTAATCTTCTAAAGGGTGTAAATTAACATAACTTTATTGACTCAGGTGGAATCATCTTGCTGTGCTCTCTACATACATCTCACACTGACCATGATACCAAAGCTTAATAGCTTTCTGTCAGCAGACTGTGAAGTTATCAGCTTCTCTCCTATTGTCTCCTGTAAGTATCTAAGTGCAGTGTTATTCTTATTTTAACAACCAGCAAAATGCCACTGACTCCATGGTGGAACATGCCATTGTCAGAGGGGAGGAAAGGAAGAAGAATGTTGCCTGCAAGTGAAAGTGAAGGGAGCATTTTAAGTAGGTAGAATGTAATTATTCCATTTGGAATTCAGCCAGATCATCTGGCTATACATGCTGTATTTGCATGAAGTGTGTGGGGGAAACCATAGATTTCTAATGGTTGAAATTTGTCAAGCCCTTGGTTGTACACCCCATCCATCTGAAAGGAGTGTAGTTGTACTTCGCTATTTTCATTCAAAACCACTTAAAAAGGTGAGCTCCTATATAATTGGAATTTTAAAGGAGTTCATGTTGTGTTTATGGAGCAATCACTACTAAATGATTTCATTTAAATTTTTCATAAGCTACACTTTATGAAAAATTAAAAGAAATAGACTCTTCAGAAGCCTTGCTATGAAATAAAGTCTCTTAAAGGAATACACATGCCATCTAATCACACATATTTTCAAATGTCAAGTTTTCTGCATACAGATAAACAGAAGACAGCATTAATGGGGAGAAAGAGGCATGCACTTTTTCCTTATGCTGTCAGTAGTTTTCATTCAACTAGAATATTAGAAATGGACTGCAGCAACTCGAGGAGATTCAATCCAGCAATGAGAACTCTTAAAAAAATGGATGTAAAATGGTAGATCAGTGAAGAAGAAAGGCTTGTCTTCAGCCCTTTAGTTGACACAGACCTGGTTTTTAGCCAAAACTGTATCATACATAGGACCAAAGATAGCTTGAGCAAGCAGACCTAGTCCTACTGGTTAAATTAAATTGATAAAAACTCTCTGAATGGGAACCCCTGCTGCTAAGTCTGTGTCCAGTTTTGAAACTCCAGTAGTCATTGTTTCAGCTAAATCCCTGCTGGCAAATAAGTGGTGGAGTTTTCCAGGGAATTTAAGAGCAGACATAGTGTCAGTCTGAACCTCTGATCTGTCAGCAGAGCTCTGGAGTGAGCAATAGGTAAAGTGCTGAGTAATAGGTAAAGTGTTTGGACAATGCCCTCTCTGAGAACCTGTGCTTTGAGAACTTCCAGTTTAGCTAACCAACCCATGGGATTATTATTAATAAATTCAGAGTAAAAATTGCAGGTGACATGCTTACAATGCTTTCATCATCTAGTCCATATAACTTTATTTATGTAACCCAACCTGGAGATTCAAGAGCTCTCAGTAGGATATATTCTACTGTTTCAAGTATACTTCCATTTCAAACACCAACATCTCTATGCCAAAAAAAAAAAAAAAAAAAAAAAGGAAAATTAAGACTCAAAGTTTCTGGAAATGAGATGAGAAAGTTTGAAACCAAAAAAAATGATCATGCACAATCAATGAAAAGTTTGTTCTTCGAGAAATTCTTTAAAATTAAAAAGAAAAAAAAATGTGTCTCATTAAAATGAATCTAGGTTGATTTACAGTAGCTGTAATCAAGGGTTACCCGACCTTATAAGCTGTGCTATTCCATTTATAATAAATCTCAGTATTTAAAAATAGATGAGCTTAGGACAGATAATAAAAGGAACAGTTTTAGAAAGTTACATGATTATTACAGAGAGGTTTCACCATGCCATCTGTCGACAGCAACCATGGTAGCGCAGTGATGAAGTGTGGAGAGGTTTCTGAAAGGTGTTTGAAACAATCCAACTTCTACCTGTTTTTCTGTCAAAATTCTCACCAGCCTAATATCTTGACACATGAACTGAGGAGGAGTTGCTATTTCTTGTTTGAATAATGTATTGAGACCAGCTCTGAGTAGAAGGGACTTGGAGGTGTTGGTTGACAAGAAGTTTGACATGAACTGACATTGCTCACTCGCAGCCCAGAAAGCCAATAATCTTTTAAGCCATCCTGTGACTTTGTTAAAATGATGCTTAATCATTGCCTCTATGTCAACTGGAAGGTTTTTGACCTCTCCTCTCCTCTCCTCTCCTCTCCTCTCCTCTCCTCTCCTCTCCTCTCCTCTCCTCTCCTCTCCTCTCCTCTCCTCTCCTCTCCTCTCCTCTCCTCTCCTCTCCTCTCCTCTCCTCTCCTCTCCTCTCCTCTCCTCTCCTCTCCTCTCCTCTCCTCTCCTCTCCTCTCCTCTCCTCTCCTCTCTCTCATCTCAACATTTTGGCCCCACAGCTCCAAAGAGCTCTATTTTTTAAAGAAGTGGTGGTTTTGGTTTCTGAAAACTTTAAAAGAAGGATGTTATATAATGAATGTGAGGCGAAAAAGGAAAACTACTTAAACTTGCTGAGCAGTCCTTGTAAATCAAACAAAAAAGGAAAGAGTCTGATGCTTAAACAAAAGTATGGCAATACCAAAATCCTTCCCAGGTTCTTTGTCTAGAAAGACTTCTCAAAATGTTTGTCATGTTTACATGCACACACACACATGCACACAAATATTTGCTGAATTAATTAATTTACATACATAGATTTTTATCATTTCCCCACTATTTCCTTATTAATTTGATTGGCTGTAGTTATCCGAGCTTCCAGTGGGAAAAAATTAGCTAAAAAACTCAACCATTTGTATTTTAAGATACTTTTTTTATTATTTTCAATATTGCAACTTTTATTTGATGAAAGTTACTATTAACATATTTTCATAATCTTCTCAGCCTAGCAACAGCAGGAGTAAAAGGTGTGAGGGACATGCAATATTCATGAAATTAAGGAGAGTTGAGATGAAAGGGAGTTCCATTAGGGAGACCAAGTGTGACAATATGACACATATTTGCATATTTTACACTTTAAATCTTTTCAGCACATCCAAGTTGATATATGGATGTAAACATGCATTGCCAGTTTTTAGCATATTATAAGCCCTCAAGACTTTGCATGCATTTTAATATGTTTCATTATTGCTGCAGATTTTAATTTCGAAACTGCACAGCTTTGATGGAAGAAAGCTGGAAGTCAAAGCATCTGGCCTCTGCTTCAGGCAAGCACAACCTTTTCCTTGAACACTTTTTATATAAGCAATTCTATTTATTTATGTGTGTGTGTAAATTGTATCTGTGCATGCAAGGAGTGAGAAATGTAAGATACACTTTATTTGACACACATACTGCTGGGGAAGGGAAGTTCTGGGAAGGCAAATTCTGGGAAGTTCAGGGAAGGGAAGTTCTGGGAAGGGAAGGGAAGGGAAGTTCTGGGAAGTTTTGTTTGGTTTTTGTGTGTGTGTGTGGTTGTTTGTTTGTTTGCTTGCTTGTTTGTTTTGGTGGTTTTTTGGTCTTTTTGGGGAGGGTTGTTGTTGTTGTTTTGGTTTTGGTTGTTTGTTTTTTCTCCTTTTCGCCCCCCTTTTAGCACTTCATCATCTGCATCATTTTGTTGTTTTATTGTATAAGAAAGAGAGTATGACTCAATGTCGTCAGGAATACCATGACTCATAATAATAATAATATGGTATTTATTTCTTAGTTTGTGATCTTCGCATCATAACACCTTAAAAAATACCCACTCATCCTTTACATTTTCTTAGATGTATTAACACCACCTGTGTTCAAGGAATAAATGTATTGTTAAGTGGCCCCAGAATAGTCACTCAGTAGAAACCAACACTTGCTACAAATAACTGTGTAGGTGGATCTGAGCTACCTTTATTTCCCTTATTCTTGAGAGAAATAAGTATTTCAAGGGATGGTGTTTTGTGGGAAAACTGTGAATTAAGGTATTTTTTATTTCTGACATTGCAGAATTTAACTTAACTTATTGAGACAGAGCTACTTTATATGAACATAAGTAAGACACAATTTTGTCTGCTCAATCACCAGAACCACCAAAATAATGTACAATATAAATAAGTAGTTCAGAAACTGCAGCACAGCAAGGTCCTTAAAAATGGAAATTCCTTTCTGTTGCCACATCTACAAAAGACTGTTCTAATGGGACACCCACAATTTATCTGGCCAAACTGTTCCAGTGTTCAACTGCTGTCACAGTAAAGAATCTCTTCCTAATATCTAATAAAATCCTTTCCTCTTTGAAGCCATTTTTAGTCAGTTTGAAGCCATTTCCCCTTGTCCTATCTATGCTCTTGTCCAAAAACTCTCTCCAGCTCCCTTAAAGGTTCTTTTTAGGTATTAGAAGGTGTTAGAAGGTCTCCCCAGAGTCCTCTCCAGGCTGAACAATCCCAGCTCTCAGCCTGTCTCCATAGCAGAGGTGCTCCAATCCTCTCAGTGTTTTCATAGCCTCTTCTGGATTTGCTCCAGCAGGTCCATGTTCTTATGTTGGTGCTTCCAGAACTGGATGCAGTGCTCAAGGTAGGTCTGTGTCCTGAGTTTGCTTTATTTGATTTTTTGGTAAGGAAAAAAGCTCAGCTACGGAATTGACTGCCTCTGTAGAAATATTACAGCTTCCTTTGTGCTTGACAGAGCCAACTGGAGAAGTTGAACACGCCTTTATAAACCATATTTAAGAGAGGAGAAAACTGGGAAAATATTCTATTTATTTATCTGTTTTCTGAAATGAAGGAGCCTCCACTATCCTCTCGATGGGAAATTAGGCCAGGCCAGGCAGAGATCACGACCATCCACAGACCCAGGAGAGATATTAACTTTTTCAGTTCACAGATGAAACTTACAGACATCGATCATCTCTTGAGTAAGAGAAAATGATGAAGTCAAGTAGAGAAAACAACGTAGAGACATCGAGGTCAGTGAAAAAGAAGTCAAATGCCTGATGGGAGAAAAATGAAGGGGCCCTTATCCTTGAGCTGAAATTCTCTTGTAAGGCCATGGTGATGGACTATGATACACTAAAATATCCCTGTAATTCACAAAAGCATGAGGGAATGGAGCATTCAAACCATAGACATGAGCAAAGGCACCCGTGCTGAAACAAACAGATGTTAAAGCAGTTGTGACCCAATGAGAAGCTTGAATAGAGAGAGAGAAGACTGATAAACACCCCTTATCTCCAAAGAAGAGACAGAAAACCTCTGTTCCTAGAAATGGATTAAATTTTTTTTTTGTTTCTGTTCTAAAACAGCTCATTCTTAAAATTGCACACCAATAAATTTAGATGACCCATAGTGGTAGTTGTGGGAAGAGTAAACATGGGAGGGACTTCACAATTGCAGATTTCCAGGCAGCTGCTATTTGTGAAAATTAAAGCCAAAAATTAAAGAGAACTGTTTCTTGTGGAACTCTCCATGGCATAGCAAGAGAGATGCCTCTCCCTAAATGAATTCAAGAAAGATTATTTTAGAGGTGGTAAACTGACTGAAAATACCAGATTTCGTCCCTTTGTGTTGTCAGTGGGGGAAAAAAGAAAGAGTTGGAGTGAAGAGAAGTGTTCTGAAGGTTTATTCTGATTACTTATTAATTTTTCTTTTAATTCTGTTAATAAAGCTTTCTTTATACCCTTCAAAGTTTTGAGCCTACTTCTGCCCTTCTCCTAATCCTTATCTGACAGCAAAAAATGAATAAATAATTGTAGTGGGTGCACTGATGTTTGGTCAGCACTAGACTCACTGCAATCTCAGCAGAGCAGAGCAGAGGGGCAGAATCCCCTCCCTGCCCTGCTGCCCACGGGGCTCTGCATGCAGCCCAGGACACGTTTGGCTCTCTGGGCTGGGAGTGCCATGGCCAGGGCATGTCCAGCCTCTCACCCACAGCACCCCAAGCCCTTCTGGGCAGGGCTGCTCTCAATCCATTCTCAAATCACTCTGTATACTGCCCTTTATAAGTAATTGAATTGAGGTTTTATTCTAGCAGTACAGATTACAAATGGGACTTTGCAGAAACTTGTGTTTTCATTTGCTTACGTTTTTTTCTGAGTGAGAATACCTAGCAAGTACTAGCCCAGATTGTGCTAACCTTAATGACATCCTGGCTGTCTCTGATAATAAATAATAGAGGGACCCTTTTCAGACTTAAAAATCTATAAAACTGTGCTGCTGTCAGGGATGAGCACATCCTTTTCCTGAATTAGGGAAGATGGAGAGGAGGGATCTTAGGATGTCAGTGCATGTTGTGTGCTATGGGAGATGAGGTTGTACTAATGAGTGGGATACAAGCTCTGCTAACTCACTGCAGTAAATCAGTCCCTATTTCATTTATTGCATAAAAACAGAGTAGGTTTGGAAATATCACACTCATGTTATAGAAATTGCTCTGTTGTTTTGCTTAATAGTTTACTGTGGATTGCACTGAAAAGTGTTTTTAAGAAGAGACAGTTATATAAATTCTGTAGCATTATTTTAATTTTATATATTTTGGCGTTATAGAGTGTTCCCAGGCAGACCTAGAAACAGTATGAAAGTAAACAAGCCCTTAGCCTAAGTAATAGAACATCAGAAGGGAGATGTTATAGCTGTGATTAGCTGGTAGAGTTCAGGAGCACAGAGGCCCTAGGTGAGGTTTCTGTGTTGGGGAAACCAGTTTAGCCCTTCAAAATATAAGTTCAGTGCCTGCCAGGCACAGCTATTATTGATGTTCCCCTAAAACAAATAACTGTGTGACAAAATATTGCTTAGCCAGAGTAAGTGTTGGAGAACTATACTTTGAGTTAAGCACTAGAGATAGAGACAGAGTGAGAACAATAAGGGTAACAAAGCTTGATCCAGACTTGTTATTACATAGCCATCCTCACAGAGCTGTTGTACAGGTCAGCAAATTAAAGTCCTTGAACAAAAGGGCAGTGGAAGTGGACTCTACTGTTATTGCTGTAATCAGTGCATGGAGAGAACACAGGACAACATAGATGTCATCCCTTCTAAGTTCACATTGACCCGAAGCTGCTGCTTCTGGCACTTGTGAACTTCTGTGTGTGTATATAGAGAAGCAGTCAGACACATATATGCTGGCAAAGACAGCGTGGGATTCCTGAATTATACCACGGCTTTGTTTTTGGATGACAGGTTTTGATTTGACACTCCTGAAGTTACATGATAAGAATCTTATTTATTTCTAAGGGCCTGCAAAATATCTGATCTATTGGTGGCATTGTCCAGCAAAGCTTTTGAAGACATTGTAATTTTGATTAATTGATTTAATTTTTCGTAAAATGTTACCACTGAAGCAATCAATGATAAGGCAGTGAATGACAATTTAGCATGCAGTTTGAGTTTAAGCTTTGTAAAGGATGAACCACATGCACCAGTATTTCTCAGGGTTGTGACAACTTCCATGCAGTTTAATTATAAAATATCTTATTGCTGGTACTTCTTTTGCAGCTCCCTAGGCATCTTTCATGGTCACTATTAGAGAAGCAATAGAGGCAAGGAGAATCCCTCAGCTGAACCAGTGCTCAGCTGAACCATGCAACTCTCATATTTTGTGTTCTTGATATGAGTATTTAAACAATCAACACTCATGTGTGGTTCATTTCAGGTAAACGGCCAAACTTTTATGATTCCACTCATAACATCCACCATGTGTTTGTGTGACCTTGTTGTGATGGTTGAATAGTATGAGCTGCAAATAAACAGACATAAAATAAGAAAAAAGCAAGCTGGCTTTCAGCTTTAATACACGTGAAGCCCAACAGAGCAGAGATAAGAGCTGTCACAAACACTTTGATATTGACATTTCTCACCATAAATCCATAGAAGGCACATACTTCTGCCAGCACTAAGTATACCATTGGGTGTTAAGAAACATTTTCTGCTGCTACTTATTCTCAAATGGGACAGGGATGGGAAGAGGCGAAACATTTATATTTGTGCAAAAGCTATTTCCAAGCCTTTCTTATCTCAACTGCATCTGTTAAAATGTGAAAATGCCCTTGTTTATATTTGGAGCCCTCAAACAACTCTAAATATTTGTGTTAGACCTTCTAAAGGAGAGATCTTTGCAAAAGCTTAGGAAATATTTCTTAGCAGTTTGAAAGTCAAGGTCAGAAAGCACTTGCTTTGCTAAAAGGAGTAAGTAGCAAACCAAAATCTTCCTCAAGCAAAATGGCACAATTTGGAATAATAATTATAACCACTACTTCATAATTTAAAATTTAGACGTTGCTTTCAGATATAAATCTCCAACCGAGTTTGGGAATTTGGATGTAACTTGGTTTTTTTTCTATTTTTCAAAAAAGCAACCTCTATGCAGGGTTGCATGCACGTTAAAATTCTAATACTGTAGCCTAAGTACAAGAAACATATATATGGCTAGGGTACAGAGGTATGGATAAAAGAGGAAAGTATCCTACGTGCATCACATGAGAAACGTGGTGCCTTTGTGTAAACAGGAGCATGATTTGTGTGGTATGTTTTGTCACCACATTGGCTAAATTTGCCCATGAGACCTCATGCAAAATGCAGACAGTTAGGAAGGGCAACTTGAAAAAAAAACAATGGAAAACTGTGAGTATTTATTGAAAACAAACAAACAAAAAACACCAACCAAAAAAACCCCACCACCACCAACAACAACAACAAAAAAAAAAAAAAAACAAAAAACCCCAAACAACAGCAACAAAAAACAGCAAAGAACAAGCTCTTGTGTGCCTGGAAACCAAACATCTTTTTCTGTTTAGGTTTTTCAGGCTAATCCTGTTGATGTTTAACAACTTCAAGGGCCATGGGTGGTTCCTGGATTAGTTGCTGCTCTTTTTAATCTGGGACCCATCCAATTCAACTGTAAGCAAGCGTGAACACAGACAGCTGTAAGCAAATTCTTCTTTATGCACACATATACACGTGCCATCGTGCACAGACACTCACATGGAGATATAAACAAGAAATGCATAATTAAATTTATTACATTTATTATGGGAGATTCATTCTGAGCAATGCTGAGACTATAATACTTGTTGTTGACCCGGATTTGCTCCATCCATCTGTATCCAAATATATATGTATATATACATAAATATGTATGTATATACATATATGTATGTATAAATATATAGGAAGAATTTATATATAGATATATATGTATGTACATCAGGAGAGAAAGTATAAACAAAAGATACAGAAACCACAGTAATACCTTATTCACAGATGTCTTAGCTAATTTTCATATCCGTGGAAAACAAATGCATTTCTCTCTGCAAACGAGTATTAAAATGCATTGATCGTTCAAGAAGATACCTGATGACAATCTGAAATACAGATAAATTATAATTTCTTCTCTCATTAACAAACTATAAACTGTCAGCATCTATGGACGCCGAATTTGTTATTAAACTTTGCTAAGATAGATGCTGCTAATAAGAAGATGTTTTTCTTACTGCTATTATCTACAGACAAACTGATTTAGGGTTTTCTTTTCAGTGCTTCTGCTTTTCTCTACGAATTAAATTTGAAAAAAAAATCTATTTCCATAGCTTTAAAATATGAATTTGATTAATGAGGAGTAACTGCATGATTAATAGAAATCGGTAATCTAGTATTACAATTTTGAAGACTTGATACGGAATTAAAACACCTAGCTTTTTTTTCTTTTTTTTTTTTCTTTTCTTTTTTTTTTTTGTTTTTATTATTAATAACAGAGGCTAGATAGTAAAACAAAGGAATGAGAGCTCAGTGTGGCTATTACATTATAATCATATTAAGAAGAATTAATATAGCTTTTAGAGAAAAGAGAGCTTCAAGACATTTACCCAGCTCTTCCACTTTGGAAAATTGCTCACATATTTATTTGTATGAGTGATTATTTCAAACAATAGTTTTGTCCAGCCTTACTCTTAGACTTACACAATCTTTTTTTGAAACTAAAGCAAAAACAATGCTGATAAAGTAGCAACATGCTCGGGGCTAATGCTTCTCTTTGCCTTCTTAGGGATTCAGTAGTCACCAAGTTATTTCACAAATCAGTGAAAGGGCAAACATCTTATCATAGCAGTCAAAATATACATTAGATCAAAGAGAATTTCTACTTGTCTGGTTCTTCTCCATGATAATAGGCGATGATCCAGCTTTGTTGCAAATGTCATTCTAAAAAAGAGTAGTTTAGTATCAGCAAACCAAGGGACTATGAAGAAATATGTATGTGTGCATCTATGTTCACTGCAGGTGGATTGAACTAAAAGACCTTTAAAGGTCCCTTCCAACCCAAATTATTCTATGGTTCTATGGTTCTTTGTGCTCTGTAAGACTAGAGGTAGAAATTTGCCACATTTCTTTAAACTCAAGTTTTTCTGCTTAGGATCCTAAAACACTGAAGGGAAAGGACACATCATAGGACCACAGTTCTCCAAAACCACCTTTTTTTGATTACAGGAAAATTTTTGTTTTTCTCCCTCTCTTATCCTTCATTGCCAATGAGTGCTGTAAACTAATGATATTTTTTCTCATTTTCTGACTAAATAAGGGTGTGGCACAGCATTTTTAATGAGTATTTTGTTTTAAGCAAAATTCAAAGTTTCATGCGTTAAGATTATTGGGTCAGGACAACACAGTCCAATAAATCAGGTTGTTGTGTTTTAGCACAACCTGACATGCTCAAGCAGTAAAATGCCTTTTTTTTTTTTTTTTTTTTAATTAGCAATAAACATTATGTAGAAGATTTCAGAATTTCTATGTTCTTTTTAATGTCATGATTTCATTTTAAATTAATTTGATAATTCCGTATGATATCACAATGCTCAATTATTTTTGGAATAAGAAGGACTGGAAGAGAAAAAGAATAAGGTGTGAGTGTGCCTGTGAGTATGAGCATCTATGAGTTCATCTGTGTTGGAGTTTGAGGGAAAGAGAGGGACCAAAAGAAGGAAAGGAGAAGAGAGAGAGATTTAATGAAAAAATTTGGATTACAACAATGTTTCTCAATAAGCCCACCCCTCAAAGCAAAATATATTTCTTTTGCAACAGTGAAAGGCTTAGTATTAGTTCTGACACTTTAAAGTACGCCCACATGGCTGTGCCACATTTGAGCTGCCAGCTTTGAAACAGATTCAAAGCCAAAGCAGGAGTATAAGACTTAAAGAGAGCAGTCTAATTTTTGAGCAAAAGATCAGTAGACAAAATGCTGGAAGTTAAAATGGGCTAGAGCTTAAATGAATATATTCCATCCCTTGCCATCCCTTCCCTCTTATACGTATTCTTTGCTGTAAATATTACCTGGAATTTCCTGCCCCTGAGATCCTGGCAAAATCCACTTGGCTGGGATGAAGAATATATAAAATATTATTTGCACTTGGGACAGTAGCAGACAATGATTTGGGGGCTGAGAATTTTGAGTATCTTTCTCTCACCTTATTTACCTGGGATATAATCTTCATTGCCACACTCTCAACAGATCTAGAGCCAAAAAAAAAAAAAAAAAAAAAAAAAAAACAGGAAAAGAAAAAGAGGAAGCACTGTATATAAACTCATAAATTAAATGCTTTCTGAAATGTGAGAGGGTGCAATATCGATCTACTTTATCACCTGTCAACATAGCTTGAAGTAGGTAAATTTGATTGTTTCTTCTTTACAGAAGAAAAGAAAGAAAGAAAGAAAGAAAGGAAAGAAAGAAAGAAAGAAAGAAAGAAAGAAAGAAAGAAAGAAAGAAAGAAAGAAAGAAAGAAAGAAAGAAAGAAAGAAAGAAAGAAAGAAAGAAAGAAAGAAAGAAAGAAAGAAAGAAAGAAAGAAAGAAAGAAAGAAAGAAAGAAAGAAAGAAAGAAAGAAAGAAAGAAAGAAAGAAAGAAAGAAAGAAAGAAAGAAAGAAAGAAAGAAAGAAAGAAAGAAAGAAAGAAAGAAAAAAGAGAATAAGATAAAGGCTGGTTATGTCTTGCAAAGGAGCTTGGTAAAGTTCACTTGGCACCAAAAATGTCATTTATAGTGTTGAGCTTGATTTTGTTGCTTTGGAGAAAGAACTGAAAATTACGGTTACATTGGTATTCATATCACCCAAGATGCCCAATACCTGTCAAGAAAGTTGTTTTGTTTTTCCTCCAAGACAGAAATTTTACTTCCCAGTGTTCTTCTGTAAAATCAGTAACTTTTTTTAAAGACAGTATTTCAAGATATAAGCAAAGGTTATCTTTTACTCCTCCTCATCCAGAAATAACTCAACAATCTTTGAAAATCAGGGATCTTCACAAAAGTGTTGGGTTTTCAACTAGACCATACAATCCAAAGTAACTCTCTGTGGCTCTAGTGTATCATTTCCAGATTTTTCCTGTGAAGTACCTTCCACAAGACCTATTACAAATATTAAAGGTGAAGAAGCTGTAATCTAAATCTCTAGGGAGATGATTAAGTGTAGCCTTGAACAACATTACAAATCATGGGGTTTTGTGTAAACAATGTCCTAGACAATGCTGATTTATAAAGAAAATGGCCTGCATTTCTCCCTAAGATAATGACCATAATTTTAAATTGTTAATAGATGGCTAGGAACTGATAGCTGAATTATTTGTTCATATGTTTCTTCTTTTTTTACTGCAAACATCTTCTGATATATACGGATTCATCACAAAAAAAAAAAAAAATAGAAATGAGTGTGTCATTCAGTCTTTTTATATGCAAGTCAATCAATTTAAAAAGAAAATCACGAGGTTCTTTTCTAATCACCTTTCTTTTTTTTTTTTTTGCTTATTTATCACCCCAGAGACTAGTAATATGAAACTAAGAGACTAAATGTAATAGATCAGATTTTGTCTTTAAGTTCCTCTAATTTAGGAGAACTCTCAGGCCATTCCTGCATAAAGGTTATTTAAAAGGGTTTAATGCTAGGTTTCATCTCTTCTAACCCCAGATATGTAATAATTTTGTGTCTAAGTCTGAGCTAGCTGTTTGAAACTCTGTCTCTAATCATTCAAGAGAAAGAGGTATCACTAGTGGCAACACATCTATTGTAGGCATCTCTCTTAAAATGGAATTAATGGTGTCCAGATGTCACCTATTTTCCTACACTAATCTCAAGAAACTGATGATGACCATCTCAGATCCAGACTCAGAAGATTAGATTGAGGCAGATGAATCACACTCTTAGCTATTCTTTGAAAGGAGTTGTGAGCTTTTAATTCTAATTTTTATTTTTTTTCAAATGTTCAACCAGGTAATTTTAATCCTCATTCATGTAGAATCTTGTATTATTTTTTTCCCCCAGCATATAACCTTCTTAGGCAATGGATACAAAGGAGAAATGAGTTTGTTTGATTCCAAAATGTTCCTTTTAACATCCCAAATTCTTTCTTATGCTCATACACAGAGTGAAATGCTGAATTTGGATTCACAACTGAGCACACCCTTCTTAACACCCCTCATTTGTTATACAACTGTGTCTCTGTGAGAACCAGTATCTTCATTAGGCTCACTTCCATTCTACTCGTACCAGCTTGTTTAGATCAGTTTCACACAGAGAGTGACTTTTTTGGCTATGAAGGATTTGTGCTTAGCAAGTTGATGTTCTGTAGTGGATGAAATTCCTGATCTTGGGTTGCACAAAACAAGCACAAACAGCATCAATATGTGCCATTGTGTGTGACAGCTGCAGTGTCATCTTCATTTTTAGTCCATTCTTGCAGCACTCAGATGCCTCTTAATAGGTAATGCTACATGATTGCAGGCAGGTACTCCAATTCTAGGAGTGATAAGGGCTGCAAATAAGAACAAAAACAGAAAATACTCTTGATGCTTTATGATCTTTTCACACACAGGAAATCAAGAAATACCAGTTGAAAATTATCTTGACAAACATACGAAAAAGGAGAAGAAAACTCACTCTCAGCAATTATAGCACTGCATTGCATGTTTTCCCAAGAGTTCACTAAATACTTCATAGGTATGAATTACTCTCTCTTTGAGTCACATCTGTCTAGTTAGTGAGTTCTACTGAAGGCAAGTCACCCAATGCAGAGGAGGTTGGGTGACTTGCTGAAAGAGTGTGTATATGGGAGTGCTGAGAAGGCCAAAATGGGAATCTTTAATGCCCTACTCAGGCTGATGAAATGCACTGCTTCCAAGAATTATTCTTGTACCCTTCTGTCTCTTCGTTCAGTGAGAGAAGTACCCCAAAATCAGTAAGGTTTGGGTGTTGTTTTTTTTTCCTTTTTCGTGTTTTTTTTTTTTTTTTTTTTTTTTTTTTTTTTTTTTTTTTTTTTTTTTTTTTTTTTAGCACAATACCAATGAGGTGACTTAAACCACAGGATCAGTAACATGAGGACCTACTGCAAGGTGTCCCTGCCATGGCAGGGGGTTGGAACTAGATGACCTTCAAGGTCCCCTCCAACCCAAAGAGTTCTATGATGATTCTATGATTTAAAATGTGTCTAGCCCCTCTGGATACCCTTTTTCTTTAGCATAAAGACAAGACTGTATTGCCAAGCTGGATTTCAAAGCACCCACAAATCAAAACTGGGAGAATTTCCTCACTCACTTCTTGTGCTACCATCTATTTGCTTATCTGTATAATGGAAACACACTGCCTACTTAGATCCAGTGCTGCAGAAATTTAGAGCAGAAAGAAGCAATACTTTTCATAGGAAGAGTGATTAACCACTGGAGCAACTTACTTATGATTTTTGTAGATTCACTAATGCTAGAAATGTTTAAATCAAAATGTTTTAAGAGATATGTTCAAATTCAAAGATAATGAACTCAGGAAAGTCCTATGACTTCGTTATGAGGGGGTTCAGATGAGATGTTCACAATGGTCCCTTCTGGCTTCATAATCTATGAAGCTATGAAGCTATATGAACCTCTTTCAAGAAATAAAGATGATGGTAACTCTCTATAAATACTTGATAACATGAAATTGCTGGAGGAACTATTTAAGGTGTTTAATGATGGTATTATAGGGAATAATGTCTTCAAAATGAAAAGACCAAGGTAGAATATTTAAGAAAGAAAGTATTTTCTAGGAGTGAGGTCAATTGCACAGTGGAGTAATTTGCAAAATTGAGTTCTATAAAAAGAGATGTGCAAGAAGAGAGTGAATAAAGCATGTGATTAGTCTATGAAACAAGTTTGTTTTAAATATAGATAATTCAAAATTAAGTTGTTCAGAAACTCCCTCACAGTGTTTTTTAATGATTTTAAAAAGCAGGTATACTAACTTGCTTGCTTTTTAAGGTTTTTTTGGTTTTGTTTTGTTTTGCCTTGTTTTTGTTTATTTGGATTTTTTTCCTTTAGAATTAATTAAGAAATTGTTTACTGACTAATGTTTTCTCATCTGAACACAAAACTTCAGGCAGTAATTTTTCCACCTGACATAAGATAGGTCTTAAGAGGGAAATAGCTTTAGTCCGTGAAACGAAATAAACTTTCCCCTTCTGACTTTGTTGGTTTGTTCCTCAAAAATTAAAATATTTCCCTTGGAGACAAATACTTAACAACAGTCAAGCGTAGATCCTTCCACCTCAGTGCAAACTAATTCCAAGAGACAAAGTGTGAATACAGAAAGGACTGACATTTTTTGCTACTGTGGTCATGTTTCCTGCGGTTCCCCTCAGCTTTTTTTGCATACTGAGGTGGTTTGTCGGAGCTTTGCACACATTCTGTGTCTAAAGGAGCCTCATTACTGGTCTGTGCAGAGACAAGCGAGGTGGAGAAGGATGACAAGGTTTGCATTAATTGCACAGCTATCTGTTGTTCCAGGGGCCATTCAAGCATATAATAACTTAAGTAGAGTTTCAGTGAGTTGGAAGTTCTTGCTTTTTGGAATATTTTCGCAAGCTGATTTCTTATTATAGCACAGTTGGTATTTATTTTTAAAGGCTTGACAGAAAGCTGTAGGTGGCCACATAGCTTTTGTCCTGATAGCAATACATTAACAAAATTCCATTAGTCAGGGGAAAAAAAAAAAAAAAAGACTGGTAAAACTGGATTTTATTATATTTAAGTTCTTGACAGAGGCAATCTCAAACAACATGGTTCAGAATTGACCTGCAAATGCTCATGAAGCATGAGAATAGTTAGTACTTGCTTTGGGCTATTAAATAGGCATGCTGGTAACTGGAAAGTTCATCTCAATAATCGTCTTCAGATTCTAAGTCTGGAGTATCTCGTGATCTTGATCAACAAAATTTACCATGACCTCAAGCTAACTTTCAGAAAACTCGGTGACATCAGGCTGAGATCTGCACCATGTCTATTCTTTCTGATTGTCTGTAAAGGAAGTTTTACCAAGTTACTAAAAGGTTAGAAATTGTGTGTATCTATGTTTTTATTTTAAAAATATATTTGATTTTAAATCAAGTTTGTTACTTTGGCAGGTTTAGAAGTCGAATGAATTGATGGACTAAACCAGAGGAAATTCAATGCAAGATGAAGATTATGTTAAGTTTAAATTAAGTGAATTTGGAAGATAATGTTTCCTAAAAATTTTGGAATGGTGGAGACTAGATTATTAAACAACGTCACTAGAAAGGTAATTCTCTTTCTAATTGCTTTGACATTTGTTAGACCTAGTCACAAGACTAAATATCCCTTCTGTCTGTTTCAACCTTGAACTATATCTGTATTTGAACTTTAATTGAACTTGCAATCAGTAAAGATTTTAGCAATTGTGTTTTTTCAGGAGGACTACCCAGAGAAAGAAAAATATACGAAAATGCTAACATCAGAAAATAAGGAAGGCAAGATGTTTGGGTTTAAATACTTTAAAGAAACTTATCAATTTCATAATGTCTGTTAAAGCATGCACGTTTTTAGATTTTGAGCCCAAAATGTAAACTACAGTTTGGCCACTTTACCTCAGTCTCTTTTAGCACCAGGCTGGTACAGGTAGCAACCTTTTTGGGTGTGGTGAAGTTTCCTTATACCAGTCATTCTCCTCTTCTAGAGGACCGTGCCACCATGCCTCAGGTTAGAGCAACCTTAAGGTCACTCTGGTTTTTGTAGGTGATATATTCACCAGCCCATACAGAGTTATAATACAATCACTATAACCCCATTGGAAAACTAAAATTAAATATTATGGCACATCCTTTTTTAAACTGAATTTGCAGGTTTTAGTCTTTGTCATCTGCCATACACAATCAAACATATGAAGGAAAACATCACTGCCATGTTTCAATCGAGCATAGTATGAAATGGACTTCCCATCACATGGTTTCCCATGTCAGTTAAAATGCACAAAGTTATCTTTTAAGATTTAAAAACAATTGATTATAATGTACATCTTATTAGTATAACAAAAAGATATCTATTAACAAATGTAAAATTAAATTACCATTGAAATAATTAGCCAGTTCGTTGTTCTCATTGAGTTTATTGTTTCAGTTGTGTTTGTGCAAATTAGCAAAGACCTTAATTTGTACAGAAATCAATGAATTCTTTTGTTGTTGTTTTCATTGGTGTTGTGATAATACATTCACTTATTTAAATAGTTTCATTATGAAAGACTATAAGTGAGAGTTTACTTCAGGGATTGCCAGAAAAATATAGTACCTGATCTCAAATGCATCAAAGACCCAAATTGCTGGTTAAACAAATATTCATGGCAAAAATTGCTGGATATTTTCATGTGCTCAGGACCTAGCAGCCCTCATCTTGAGTCTTTTTGAAAACAGAATATATATATATATATATGCTTGAAGCATAAGGATACTGGCAAAGTGAATTTTTGGCTATAAGTTTAAATGTTATACCATCAAACTTACAGTTCATTTGTTACATATGGATCCTTCCTGTGTTTCTTGAAGAATGTGAGAAGTGTTTTGGCTCAAAAAAAATGCCTTGTCAAGGCCAATATCTAAAAATCAAAAAAAGAGGATTTGACTTGGCAAGGGTGAGCCAAACTGTAATTTTTAGCTGCCTTGATGGTAACTCATAATTTTGTGTGTAAATTGATCAGGTCAAGATTAATCTTACCTGTCTTTAGGTAAATATTCCATACATTTATATCGGAAATTTCTTTATTATAAAAGAAAAAAAATAAAAGGACAAAAAAAAAGTGAAAGAAAAGGACTTAGTATATGAACTCTCATATATTTTTAATGACTGCATTACGATGAGAGGAATAACCCTTAAATGGACTATTTTCCTCCAAGGATTACAGAGGATTATTAGAATGATGAGTTTTGATGAAGATATCTGCATAGTAGACATCTGCATCTGAGCAAAGAAAGTACATCCTTAGAGTCTATACATAATGCATAGAAATACTCATGTCAATTCCTGTACCTCTCCTCTGCTAGAATAAAGACTATGGAGGAAAGCAATGAAAAAGTCAGAGGACCTTCAGTTTGCTTTTAAAAAAGGAAGTAAATTAAGTTTAACTATCTGATTACAAGAGAAGATAAGTTTACTAATTGCTGAGATACGGTAGTTAAAGAGACTTTCCCTCTTCCTTATTTCTAATAGTAATCATAAATAACTATTTGAATGTTTTCCCGTGTTCTGATAAATTCCTATTTTAGAAAGAGTGGCTTCTTCCTCTCCCCGAATAGCTACTGAGCAAAAATATCTAAGAACTATATCCTAACGATTTCAGTAAACCCCTCAAAACTCTCTGGGGTAGCCAAGGTTGTTTTCTTTGTGCATAATGATTGCCATTACACCCACTGCTCATTCCAAAGGGCTGGATAAGGTAAAGAGAAGAAGCCAAACAAGCAAACAAATAAATAAATAATACCATGACACACACACACCCCAAAGCTGGATCATACAAGCTACAATAATTCATAAACAGGGGAGGAAAGGGATAAAAAACAACAGCAACAAAACACAATTCCCCAAACAGCTGGCACATAAAACAGCCCAGAGGCAATCTCTCTTGTAGAACACCAGACAAATCCATAGGTATTTATGAGCAAAACAATTCAGTTTACTTTCCCTAATCCTCCCAACTCCTCCTTCCCCTGACAAAAAAAAAAAAAAAAAAAAAAAAAAAAAAAAAAAAAAAAAAAGCAAGCAAACAAACAAACAAACCTGTGGTGCTTATCAGAGGAAAGCTGGTACTTTGCCTTGTCACTCATATAGCCTTTGGGTATATACAGCCTCAAAAGAAGCCCAGGTATGCTTCCCTTTTGTAGGAATAGGGCAATAAGGGGCTAAGGAGACAAGCAATGACAAAATGACCTGCCAGAAACAAAGTGAGATTTGGGTTCAAGGGACTAGATGTAGTTCAACTGTCTCATACTAACACAAATCAAATAAGTTTGAGTCACACACTAAAAAAAAAATTACTTATCTCCACCCATTATAAAGAAAACCTAATTTAGCTAGATTATTTTGCTAGAGTGATTAGCTAAGGAATATACAACTTTTAGTGCCATATATGAAGCTGATAAATGCCACTCAATGCCCTTTATTTTGATCTGAGAGGCTTTCTGATAGCTCTTCAGTATGTCCTGAAAAGCTCCTAATGCAGTTTATTGGGTTTGAGTGGCAAAGTGCTGGCAATTAGGGGTTGCAAGGGTGGCTTCTCTGGGAAGCTGCCAGAAGTTCCTTTATGTCTGATCAAGCCAAGACGAACACACCACTGGCCAAGTCTGAGCACATCAGCAGCGTTAGCAACACCTCTGGTATGAAAATGGGAGAAAGCAACACCTGTAGAGAAGAGTGAGACTGTAAAAGTGCCCTGCAGACACCCAGGGCAGTGCAGAAGGAGGGGCAGGAGCTGCTCCAGGCTCTGGAGCTCAGATTCCCCTGCAGCCCCTGGAGCAGCCCACGGTGAGGCAGCTGTGCCCCTGCAGCCCAGGGAGGGCACGGGGGAGCAGAGATCCACCTGCAGCCCTGCAGGAGCCCAGGCTGGAGCAGGGGGATGCCCAAAGGAGGCTGTGACCCCACAGCATTCCTGTGCTGGAGCGGGGTCCTGGCAGGAATCTGTAGATGGAAGAGCCCACAGTGGAGCAGGGGAAGAGTGGGAGTAATTCTCCTGCTTCACAAGAAGGAGTGGCAATGTGTGATGAACTGACCACAATCCATATTTCCTTTCCTCCCCCATAAATGCTCATGGGCAGGTGTTAGAGGAAATTGGAAATGAGGGGTGGAACTGGGAAGGCCAGAAAAAAAAATGCAAAATGTTTATTCCGGCCATATAATAGCTGCAACAGTGCATACGAAGTGATTTTTGAAAGGAAGAAGAAAAACTAGTCCGAAAATTAGTCCTGGAAAGGTTACATAACCCTCAAGGATATTACATCTTACAGAAGACTGAATCTTACCAATTTATTGCCTGAAACAATTTCCTCTGAAGGCTCATGCAATAGGAAATAATGAAATCAAGGAAAATTTGCACTGGTATCATGATTTGAAAACAGGTGTACATCACATGTTATTAATATTATTCATTAGGTCTTATTAAGTATACATAAAATCCTCTGGATATAAATCACAAGATCGTTGATGTCAGAAGGGATATCTTGAGATTATATAGTACTTGCCTACTTAAATAGGATCATCTAGAACAGATTGCTTTAGAGGACATGACTGTTACTCTGTAGGCAAATCTTGGTGTCAAGAAACAGCATGAGAACAATTACCAACTCCCTCCCTCTGACCTCATGCAAAACAGAGTTTTCCTTCAGGAAATTTTTAAATTCACAAAGAATGATACAGCCTGGAAGAACTGACAGTGATTATTTTAACCACATAATGTCAAAAGACAGTACAGAATTATCCCAGCCCAACCTGGAGAGGAGGAAGTAAGCATCTGAGCAAGCACTGAAAGTAAAAAGTTTAAAATTGGCTCTTCATCTCTGCTTCTCTACCATGAATTTCCATCAGCTACTAATTTTCCCTGTGGCAGTTGTGGTACAGGAAATAGTGATTATTGGGACAATGTTGTAAAATTACTGAGACTGTGATCTTCATTATGTAATTAGAATTATTCGTCCAGCTTCACAATTAATTACTCCACATGCTTAGATGAAATTATTTAATATTACTGCAGTGCAAGGACTAACAGAGCTTTAGCTGTGTTAGACACCATACACCAATCTGCAAGATGAAAATCCTAGCATCAGAGATTTAATACCTAAACTGTGGGGAAAGGTAAAGGGCTAGAGGGTAGCTAAGGGCGTGGGAAGATGAAATGACATACCCAAGGCCATATAGCAGTTCAGAAGTGCAATTACCAGTAGAAAACACAATGTCATCAACAAGGCCATCTTTATGTTAAACAGGCTTTTGTACAGAATTCTCTCTAAGCTCAAATTCTCATGAACTCTTGCAAGTCTACCTAATGCACACTTTCCTAATTACAAGTAAAAATTACTCTGTTGACCATGAAGACAATTACTTTCCAGATTATTGTAGAAAATAACACTGGTATCAAAACTTTGAAATTAATTAAAGGTAAAAATGACCAAACCATCAGGAGAGAAGCATTACTTGATGATATGTGTTTACAGTAACATGATAGATATGACTGAGCTCAAAATATTTTTCCTGTAGAGGAAATTAAAAATTAACCTTTTGAAATTTTTTTTTTCAAAGAATTTTCCTTATGATACATGTTGGTCTTGGACT
Source organism: Sturnus vulgaris (assembly GCF_052056855.1). Lineage (NCBI taxonomy): Eukaryota > Metazoa > Chordata > Aves > Passeriformes > Sturnidae > Sturnus > Sturnus vulgaris. Next base: position 76,668,634 of record NC_142283.1, on the reverse strand, counting down.
CTCACAAAATCAACATTTTTGTGATATATAACTTAATTACAAAGCTAATTGGTCTTTGACCTAAATCTCAACAAAATAAGTAGCTAGGCGAGTACTGAGGTTGCAGTTAAGATATTAAAGAACGTTTTCAACCAGCTAATACATGTCACACAATTTTACTTAGTATTTTTACTCATTCTGCCTTGAATGCTCTAATGCTGTGCAGACTGAAAAATATCAAACAAAAAAAAAAAAAAAAAACAAAAAACCCAACCAAAAAAAAAAAAAAAAAAAAAAAACAAAAAAAAACCAAAAAAACTATCACTATAACTGTGAAACACCTGGTAATATGCAAAGTGCACCAAATTGAAAAGTGTATCTGTTATACTCCCACACTTCACTAATATACCAGCTTCAACAAACCTGTGAGATTTCTTGGCAAAGAAATGCAAAAGTTAAAGCAAAACATTAGAAGTTATCTGCAATACCTCTGCTTGGGGCTGTAGTTCCATTGGAATATGCTTCACCCAAGGCCACTGAAGATTATGCCGTGGTGTAATTGATGGGTAAATTTCTTGGTCCATTAGAAAAGATGATTCTCCCTTCTTTTAAGACTGATGAGTTAATCAATAGAAGGATTTTGCTTTTGCACTCATGCCTATAAGGAAGAACTGGAAAAAGAACAGCACAGAATATTTGTTGAACCAATTATTCTTGAATAATCCAATTTCTTGTTTACTATTGAGAACTCTAATTTTAAAAAGTATTTCAAAAAATGTGGTAATTTTAATATCTCTTCTAAATATGTAGTCTGATAGTGATGGCCCATTTTTGCCAAGTGCTGTGTTTTACATAATATACTGGGTAATGTGCACTGAAACATAATTATGAGACTATAATATTGCAAAATAAAATCTCTATTAAAAACGTCTGTGGAGGAAATACAATCTGGAGATTAAAATTAAGTTGATGAAGAGGTAAATTCAATAGAATTGTAGCAAATAGGATGCGTGTGACTGTAAGCAAGTTACCGAATATTTTAGTGCTTGAGTTCATAGTCTAAAAGAAACCAGTTAATACTTCATTGTTTTGTTTTACCTATGTTTTCTTCTCACCAGGCAGGAAAGGAAGTGCATATTACAGCCTGTACACACACTGCCAGCAAAAGCAAAACATCTACATGTAAAGGAAATATTCCTGAAGTTCAGTAAATGAACAGATACCTGGAGAGGAAACACACTTTCTTGAGACAGCTAAACTTCCAGCTAAAGTGTCTCTGTGGGCAATTTAATTATCTCTCACTGATTGGAAATAATATATAAACTTACAGGGTAAATCCTACTTTAAAATATTAAACCAAATCAGTTTTTGGAAATAAATGTTATGGCTATCCAGCATGAGAACTTTTGTACCTGCTTGTCAATAACTATACCATGATTTTTTATACCCAAAGTATTTTATTTGTCGCCTTTATAGCACAAGAGAGCTGTTACATCCAGAGAAAGATTTCCTGAGTATCGTGCTTCAACAGATGCACAAATATATTAAATGAATCATTCTCTCACCAGATATCATGCTGTTGACTAAAGAGAAATCTATATGAGATATTTTTAAGAGCTAGTATAGAAACAGAGGAAGTACACTCTCAAATTGCTCGCTCTTTTGCCCTAACTGAAATGGGAAATTTGATGTCTTCACTGTAGAAAAGTTGCATCCAATTTACATCCACTCAGGAAACTCCAGTCCTTCCCCTGGTTTTTAGTACCATCTCTCTTGGTGTCAGGAAAGGCAGAGTCTGCACTTTGGATCCCCAAGAGGATGGGTGTTGGTGTTCTATAGTCCAGAATGGGGCAAGGAAGTGTCAAACTTTCACACCTGTCAATGTTTCTAAATTATGTTCTGCCTTTGTTCTAACCATTATTATCATCATGGAGAGCTACGAGTCCTTTCCTGGGAAGTTTCACTTTTTGTTGTATATGAAAGGGTAAGCAGTGTATGACAGCTTCTGGTTCATTAAGTTACTTTGTTCAGTGCTACTCAGTACATGAGAAATAACATTTAACAAGGAAAGTGATAAGTACACAGACACACAGACTTAAAAAAACATAATAATGTTGACAGTAATGAAGACCTGAGCTCTTCAGCCACTGGGCGATGGCCACTAACAAAACTACTCAGGCATAGCTCAGAGAGGGTCAGCCTGAAAAGGGAGACTCCTGACATGACTACTGTGGAACAGCATAAGTGGATTATGGAACTGTGGAAAACCTGTTAAGTGCCAAATGTGGAGGAAGGGAGAGCTGAGGAGGGATGGGAGGAGAAGCAGGAAAATAGAAAGCAGGGCAGATAAAAGAGGCAGCTACCTTCCAGAAAGCTTCCAGACAGTGTCTTTCTCTGATGGAACCCTGTGCCTGATCACAGCAGTCTGCCCTACTTTCTTAATAGACACTTTTCTTGACTTTTTGCTCATGTAGTTTTTCTTTTTTCTTTTTTTTTTTCTGTCATGCATATGAATGCTGCAGGACCTAAGTGACAGAGACTGAAGGTCTAAGTGTCCACAGGTCTGAGTCAACATCCAGAGAGACAACTGTGCAAGAGAGATTTTGTTAACTGGGAAACAAACCAGTGGCCACAGGGCTCATGGGTCTATGTGTCAACACCTCTATATCTGTATTATTTTGTTTGGGTGTGCCAGAATGTGTGCTAGAGACCACACTGGTATTCGAGGAAAAGTGAATATGAATATTTGTGAAGCTAGAGATTGAGGAGGTGTGTGTGAACTTCAATCCTGTGCCTGTGGGATATCCCCTGAGCCTTGCTGCTGATCAAACCCGAAAAGAGAAACATCAGTAACTTTATTTATGGAGTAGGGAGTGATAGACTTTCAAGTTCTGAATGTGCACTGGATAAGGATGCAACATCCAGGAGTCACTTGATGCATTGACTTTCTCCCATCCTTATGCTTGGAGGTAATGTAAGCTCTTCCCTAAAACTTCTTTACATTTCAGAGGCCAAATATATGAGATTAATATTATTTTTTTTCAAATGTTTCATTTTTTATAATTTATTTCTAATTAATCTCTACGTCTTCATGTGTTCTATAAACCACAGCTCCTTCCTTCCTTCTGAGTTCATTGGCAATAGCAGAAAGACACTTATAAATATACTTATATATCTATATATCTATATCTATATCCATATCTACATCTATATATATAGATATTTCTTCTCTCTCAGTGATCTAAGAATCAGAAATTTAGAGCAAAGTAACACAACTTCAAGAGGAAGACAAAAAATACCCATCTTGTCAGTACTCTCCTGATTCTTTCACCCCTGTTTTGGGGCAGCTTTCCATTTTAGGCTTGAAAACTAGTCTGAATTCACCACTGTTTAAGACATTTGCATTTTAAATAAAGTGTAAAAATTTCTATTTTGGGACGAAAATGATCATAATTTGGTCAGATTTCCAGGCGTGCTGCTTTATCTGATAGCAGTTTTGACAAAGCAACTGGTTGTGAGTGGAGTGCTAAAACATCTCTGTCCTGACAAAGGTACATCTAAATAGTCTCAAAAGCTTCTCAGAGGCAATCAGAAGGGCTTTGATACAAAATGAGAAATTAAAGGCTGAATGAACATGGACTAGAGGTTTTTCAGTCCTCTGGTTTGGACTTGTAGTATCTAAATCCTGTCTAGATGTCAATTTAGGAGCCTAAGTCACCCTGAGACTAACCTTTGAGTCCAAGGCTTCATCTAATTCTTGCTTATATCCCTTATCCAGGTTTTTCAGTGCTAGTTATCACCCTTGATAGAAGGCTCAGAAAAGAGTTAGCACTGACTCCTGGGATTTATGCAATCCTTTTGGTTCATGTGAAGTTGCATTGGCTAGATACATTATCTAAGCCTGAAAAGCATAAAACAGTATGGAAAACACCACAGACTTACTATATCTTCCTAGGGTTTAACCCTAGCCAGCAATTCAGGCCCACACAGCCATTTGCTCACTTTCCCCCTTTCCTGATGGGGGAGAGAATAGGAAAATTTAAAAATGAGAAAACTTGAGATGAAGGCTGCCAAACAGGTTTAAGGGAATAAAAAATAATAATAATAATAATAATTAAAAAAAAAAAAAAATCCAAAACATGTAAAGCAATAGCCAGGCACAGAATAAAGAACAACAAGGAATTCCTTCCCACTTCCAATGGGCAGACAGGGCTATTCCCAGGAGAGCAGAGCTCCATCACAGGTAACAGTGACTTCGGAATACAAACACCTTCACTCCTAAAGTGTGGTGTTCTTCCATGGCTCTTCCTTCTTCCCCCAGTTTTGTATGCTGAGCATGGTTCTGTGTGTTATGGGATGTCCCTGTGGTCAGTAGTGGCCATCTGTCCCAGCTGTGCCCTCTCCCAGCTCCTTGTGCTCCTGGCTGGTGGGGGTGAGGAAGAGGCAGAAAAGGCCTTGAGCAGAGCAAGCCCAGCTCAGCATAACAAAAACATCTCTGTATTATCATCTATGTCTTCATCACAAATCCAAAACACAGACCCATGCCATATACAATGAAGAAAATTAACTCTACCCTAGCCAAAGCTACATTGCCATTGTTTGGAAAGCAAAATGGCCCAAAGAGCAGACGTTTCCCAAGAAAGTTTGCTGTCTTTTCTTTATGCCAACTGGCTGATGAATAAAAAGCATGATATCTTTTGTCATGGTGGTGTGAGTAGTACCTTCACAAAGCACTGAGTTCTGACCATACCAGCCCTTTCACTTTAATGGTAAAATCAGTGTTTTTGTTTGAGATTTTTTTAACAGATCTATTCTAGCAGGTTTGCAACCAAGCCTTGCTACATCCTTTGCGGCATATCTCTGGTTTCCACCTTTTTATCCTGTACTGAAGAGTAGCTTAAAGAGAAGCAGGGGTCAGCCCAGATTTCACAAATCAATATTTCACTTAGCAATACAGTCATGGATCAGAAATGTAGTTGTATCCTAGCAAAGGAAATCAGGGCTTTATCCTTCCCCCACTGGAGTTATATTTAGCAAAAAAAACCCACGAGTCAAACTTCTGAGCCAGGATTTGGAGATACAAGCTACTTTGTATCAGGTAAGCCAATTCCCTTTGATTATACAGTGAACTTGTGCTTAAAGCATCTTCTGACATGAGATTGTCATAACCTAGTTCCCAGCTACTACACCTGCCTTGGGCAAAGCACCTAAGCAGAGGGTTTAATTGGGTCTTTACCAGTCTGAAAAACAAGGGAGAACTAAGGAAATTAATGGCACTGTGTGCATTGTCAAAAAGTAGCCCTTTTCAGTTTATCTCCCTCCAATTTCACCTGTTCATAGCTCTGGAACTGTTAGAACTTCACTTACATTTCTGCAGCTAAATTTTAAATTAAACACATTATTATTACCAGGATTGCCTTTCCAATACAGGCAAGTAACATTCCTGTTCTCAGTACTATGAAGCTGTCAAGAACATTTTTTCTAATTTTGAAAGTACTTTGCAGCTGCTCTCTCTTTACTGTGGATTGTACCAATACCCTAAAACAAATTAAATTTCAAATTAACACAGAGACTAGAAAATTACAGTGTTTTATGCTGGTTTGTTCTGCTCTTTCTTGTTTTGCAGGTCTGGGTTTTAGTTAAGCATTATGCTGTGGTATTTGCTGATGGAAAAATAGGCATGGACAGTCATATGGACACATTTGGAGTTAATAGCCCTGCTTTTCTGAGTCATGCTCTATTAAAGAGTCATTCCACCTTGGTTGTAAAACCAAATAGAAATACAACACTGACTACCTACCCCTCCTCTTTCAAAGCTACAGAATGAGAGGCTATAGTGTGATCCTCATGGTAAAGCAAAAAGAAATTTATATTTTTCTTCTGCATTGAGGTGTTCACTAGTCTGAGGAGAAAAAGTAATGCTCAAGTTAAAGAAGTCATAAGCCAATTCATGCTATAAGACTTGTTAAAAAATTTCCATCTCACAGAATTCCAAGGATGTGAAAGATGATGTGTGTTTACAAGGAACTCTGATTATTTCCTCTTCAGCTGTTGAGTTACCTGTTTTCTATAATATATCCCAGTGTATCAGGGATCTGTGCTACTACAAATTCCCAATTTGTACTCCAATTGCAAATAGTGAACTGCATGGTACAAAATATTCCCAAACTCAGATACAAAAATAAAGTAAGATTTCACTGTTAAATTTGAATAAAATATAGCCAGAATTTACATTCCCCCACCAAGGCTAATCCCTCAGAAAGTTTTAATTTTGTTTGTTTCTTTCTTTATTTCAATTCATGTCTTGATATGCCCTCTGCTTCTGTTGTATGTGGGTCTCTATGCAGAACTAGTTTTGGGTAAAGAAGAGACCAACAGTCATTGAAGAAATTAAATATGTCCCTAGTCAGCAGATATGTGATTCTTTTTCAGGACTTGCAAGGTAAAACTATGTCTGCTATTTTGAATCATCATAATGCTTTTATTATTTAAATATATGTTGAATTCCAAGGAGGGTCTAAATGATGAAATAAAACCTCATTTTTCTGAAAAAAAAAAGTCTTTTTGCCTAGTAAGTCACTTTAATTCTGTGAGTACCTACCAATTGTGGATATTCTTAAAAGAATGAGACATATTTTTTTCTAATTTTCTGTAGGGTTTATGTGGAAAGAAGGACATCAAATTGAACAGAAAAGGATCTTGTGTCAAAGTATTTATTCTCACCTGTCTCTATATATCTGCAGAAAGTGCTCTCTACGTGATAAAACATCACTATCAAAGTAAAGCCTAGAAGGATTTTTAGTATTATTCAGAAAATTTTCATTAAGAGTAAACATTTTTCTTAAGGTTTAAAATGTCTTTGAAAAAAGGATTTCAGAATATGTTTGTTCAGGGATCAAACATTTAACATATTACAAACTACTTGAGGAAAATAAAAATAATACAGAAAAGCATAGGGAATCCATAGGGTCTAATCCCCAAACACACAGAAGTCAGTGGAAGCGTTTCTGTGCAACTCATAATTTTAATTGAGTTATTAAAATAATTAAGATTAACATTCATTTTAGTTAACATTATACATGTGGAACTAGACACTTTTAAGACACTTTTAGCTCTGTCTCTGGTGAATGGAGAAAGCTAAATGCTAAATTGGATGTCTAAGATGTATGGAGTGAGACATCTTTTGGGAGAGCTCATCGTTCTGTTTTGACTTTAAATGGGGCAAAAATAATAAGTTTTAACTAGACAGCTGGCATGTGGATGGCTAAAGCTGAAGCAAGGACAATGGTAACTGATAAATAAAAGATACAGTCATCATAGGCAAGGGTTTACTTTAATTCTACTGCAGACTATCTAAGAATACATACAAACTGGGGACTCTTATTCCAGCTGTCCTTGCACTCATTTAGCAGAATCCTCACAAACTGCATAGTGATATTAATTTGAACCATTGCAAAGAACGGGATCTACCTTGCCAGTATTGGATCTGGTTTTATCTTCTGTGCATACATGAATTCTCAAAATTATAGCCAAAACCACCCCAACATCCCAAAAAACCCCAACAACAATAAAACCAAACAAGAATAAATAAACAAACAAATGCAACAAATAAACATAAGCCACAAAAAAACCTCAAAAAAGTGTAAAACAAAGCCCCCCCAAAAACCAAACAAATAAAAAACCACAAACAAACAAACAAACAAACAAATAAAACAACAAACCAGCCAAACAAACAAAAAGAAACAGGTGAAATTGGAGACCAATAAAAGAGAATCAGCACAACAGTCATGTCAAACCCTTAAGCAGCAATATATTTCTCATTCTCTCTCCAAGACAAGTCTTGCAGAAACATAAAAGATGGCATAAAAATTAAAGCATTTCTGAATGAACAAACATGCCTTAAGTCACTTCAGAGCATAGCCAGCATAGCTTTGAAATATCCATCTCCAACTCTTCAGTTTCTCTTTTGTCTCATATCTTTCTGCTCCTATGCCCACATTTCATAATTATGGATAAATACAGAGAGTTTAAAGAAAACCTTAATTGAAGGTTAATCCCCAACAGTTAAATTCGAGAGTTCCCTTTGATACAAAAAGCAAAAGACCCTTAGAGGTAAAACACACAAAATTTTGATTCGTTTTCAGAGTCTGTTTGATGACAAAAACTTAAATGCATTTCTCTTTAAACTTCTTTTTATTTGCCGGCTGTTCTTTTGAATGCCTTCAGCTTAGAAATAGCCCAAGAAGAATAAGCAGAACAGTGGCACCCAGCACTTGCTTGATATCTGGGTGGAGAGCACATCTTGTGATAGCTGCAGTGAGTTCTGACCATACCATAATTAAACAAGGAGTGATTTAAATCAAATTTCAAAGAAGGGAAATTCACTCAAATGATACAAACCTCCGAACAGACCAGAGAGTCAGGGCCACCTAGATCTTACCAAACTGAATTATACTACACTGGTAAAACAACCCAAGAAAAAAACAGTGATTTTAATCACCACAATACTATTTTCTGGTGATTTCTGAATCATGTTTCTGATAAGGTTTTTGATCCATAATATTTATAAACATGAATGGTGTCCTCAGTGGCACCAACAACAGCATGCTTGTTAATAGATTAGACACATTCTATATCTGCAATATAGACATATTGGAAAACATGTAATACTGATTTACACAGATGTTTCTACAGAAAATGCTGGTAATACATAAATTTATGTTAGGAAAGAATATGAAACTTGGAAACTTAAATGAGGGAAAAAGGGGGATGGAAAATATTTAATATCTTTAACTAAAATTATACTCAAAGAGGATGACTGTGAATGAGTAACTATTTGTATGTATTTAAGTTATTTAACTTATTCCTTGTATTCAGGGCTTGAATTTTTAAAGGAATCAGAAGCATTCATTAGTACCTGTGTTGCAAAATGTTTGTGATACACAATGTTAAATATGCCAAAGAAGGAGAATTATGTTTCTATTTATGACAGAGTGGACCATAAAATGTCCCAGAGCAAAGGCAATGTTTTGACCTCTGTAAAATGTTCCATTACTGGTCAGAAAGCCCAAGGCAGGGCCAAGGGCAGAGACTGATATGCCAGTGGTCATACCATGAATATTTACATCAGCAGATAGGGATTTTAGAGGCACATTCTGCTTTCCTTCTGAAGATGACTTCAGTAACTTTACTAACATTAATCCCATTTTTCAAATATTTCTCTGTTTCTCTGTCTCATTGGTCTGGAAAGGATAGACCAAGCACTCTAAAGGTACAGACTGGCTGGAAGTTTTGGATCCCCTTCATGCACCAGCCTCGTGATAGCAATGTCTTTCTTCCAAGAGAATACAGTTTTCAGAGGAGGACATGCAAACATGATTGGGTGAGACAAAAGGTTTAACCACTGGGGAGCTTCACTTATTGCTAGAAGCAGTAATTTCACTTCCACTTACATTCCTGTTATTACATGATCATGGAACAGTAAAAAATGACTATAAGAAAGATGGAGAGAGACTTTACAAGGATATGTACTGACAAGAGAAGGGGGAGTGGATTTAAACTAAGTAATTTTAGATTAGATATTAGGAATAAATTATTTCTTTTGAGGGTGATGAGGCCCTGGCACGGGCTGAGAGAATCTGTGGCTGTTGTGTCCCCAGAAGTGTTCAGGGCCAGGTTGGATTTGGGTTTGGAGTAACCTGGTTTAATGGAAAGTGTCCCTGCCCATGGCAGGGAATTGGAACAAGGTGAGCTTTAAGGTCCCTGTCAAGCCAAATCATTCCATGATTCTGTGATTTACTGAAAGTACTCTGAGGATTTCCCCATAGACTATGACATTAATCACTGGTCCTCATTTTTCAGACGTATCTCTAAAGTGATGCAGAATATCTTGAGCATGACTGAAAATTAGCCATAGCTCTTTTCAGGCTGTATGTGACATGACACTTTTGGTCATTTTTTCTGTCTATGGAAAAAGAGTAGAGTATTCAGGACTAGTGCTCAAAATTCCTGACTCCTTAAGAAAGTGAAAGATTAAATCCTGAGATAAGTAATCTCTGAATACAGTGGAATATCTGAATTTAGGAAACAATATATAGAAACTTTCTCAAGCAAAAATATTTGCAATTAGTTAAAGATGACCAGCTTCTTCACCATCTTGGCACACGTGACATATTAAACCTCAGTGTCCAAATCTCTTATATAAACACTAAATTAGCGTTAGTTCAATTACAACTTTAAACTGTCAGTTTACAAACCCAGATTCTTTTTTTAATTAATGTCTCACTGAGATTATCTACTTCCACCATCAATGTTTAAACTTACCTACTCTACTGCAAGAGGAAGGAATTCTTGGTTTTGAATTTTTTTTATTTTTTTTAATTGTATGAGAAAATAAGAGTGAGAAACACACTTGCACTTGGGCAAGTTAACTCAATACCTGTCTAGGACAGAAAAAAAAAAAATCAAAAAAACCCTACAACAATAACAACAGCAGCAACAAATTCAGCCTCAATGAAACAAACATAAAAACACCAAACAGGCAAACAAAAAACAGCAACAACAACAAAAAAGCAAACAAACCACACAAAAAGAATAACATTAATTAAAAAAAACAAAAACAAAAACAAAAAACAAATAGTTTTGTTGTAGTAACTCTAGAAACATCTTTAATTTGAATATGTTTTATTCACAAATGTTTTGTGGCAATGTTTTCACTCCTGTCATTTCATTGGTAGATGGCTTGGAGTGCTGCTTCCAGTAGACACACCTTGTTTTGCTATATTGGGTGGATGTCTATTGATTCTGACTCCCAAGAACCTTATATCTGGAGGTCAAGTTTAGTTGGGAAGGTATACAATTGTATAAAATGTTTACAATTTACATTTTGCCAGGCTTATATTTAGAAATTAAGTTAGAACCATTCTAACACCCTAAAGTGACTGTACTGAGAAATAATTACATTTTTCAGGCAATTTGTTATTCAAGATTTTCAGTACAGATTCATGGTCTTTTTTGGCCTTGTGTCTGAGTGAATGCAGCACAAAAAACCCAGCAACCTCCACAATCACAAGGAAAAAACAAACAACAGCAAACCAAACCTAAAATAATTTAACTCAGGATCTCCATATTTAGCAAACAGATTATTTTCCTCCATTGCTGCAGAGAAAGCATCAGATAAACAGATTATGTCTTTCATATCAACATCCTTTTGAGGAGTCAGTGGTCCAGATTGCTTAGCCTGGATATTTATGAGCTTCTAATTGTCCTTTACAGGTAAAAACTGGGATTTTCACATATGTTGAAGACCCTTCAAGATCCTTAAATAAATGAGATAAGTTCAGATTGTTCTTGTGGCACTTCTCAATGTTAAAATGTCATCAGGGCAAAAATTAATTCAGAAACAACCTACCCTCTTTCTGCCCCTGCAGAAGGCTCCAGGGTACCAATAGATGCCCACAAAAATGAGGGGACAGTACATCTTCATCTAAAACATCTCTGTGTGTCTCCAGAGGATGAACTTGTGAGAAAAAGCTTGCCATGGACATTTTGGGGGCAGACTGAATAACACACAGAAGGCTAAATTCCTAATCAGCTCAGAAATACAGTAGGAGAGATTGTAGACATTGACAGTGTCCAAGCTCTGCAATTAAATTTTCACTACTGAAATAATAAATTTAGGAAAATTCTAGGTATCTGAGGATATGAACTCATGCTACAGGGAAAGTCAAACCCTAACCACACAAATCCACAGTAAGCTCTGGCCCACCCAGAAAAATAACTCAAATCTTAAAATTAGTTTCCTTTAGGTGCAACTTATAGGTAGAGAAAGCAGACATCTGAGAAATTAAAAAAACAAACAAACAAACAAACAAAACGCAAAAAAAAATCCAAAAACCTAAAAACTGTGCTGCGTTCTTCCTGGAGACTGTTTCCAATGTATCACGGGAAAACAAGAAACAAAAGAAAACATGTTATAAATAAGTGGGTTATAAAGGAGGAAATATGTTTAGGCCCTCTAGGCAAACAACACCCCTGAGTCTTTCCTCACAAGATATAAATAATGTAAAAATAATTAAAGATGCAGATTTCTATCACACATAAGAAATGCTCAGGAACTCACAAGACACTGTTTTAAGTTGAAATAGAGAACGTGACCAAAAGTATGTGTTCCATCACCATCTGTTGTAACCAGGTGAGGCAGGGGGAGGTCTCAGAGGGAGATATTCTCTGTTAATGAATCATCTGTTAAACCAGCTGGGGCAGTGTTCTTTAGCTTTTCCATAACCCATCCTTCCTCCAGGGAGATATCTCCTGTTAATGGGCCATGGAGTCCCAGAGCATGTCTGATAAAATTCCATCATCCCATTGGGAGATGCTCCAGCCAGGGGGAGGAGCTAAGAATTTCCTACCTAGATATAATCGGACCTTTGAGACATAAGAGCAGCCTTTTTCCACTGGATTCCAGAGGAAAACCAGATCCTTTTACATTATCACTGGACCTTTGGAGGAAAACTGCACCTTCTACAGGAGCACTGCTCTAACAGACCCACATCCGTCACTGCAGGAGGATGCAGCCACCCTTTAATGGGACTGCTACCAACACCCTGACTCACAGGGTGTCAGGTTGTATTCTGACTCTGTCAGGGTTTTGGGTTAGTTTGTTTGCTTTATAATATTGTATTTCTATTTTAATTTTTTCCTAGTAAATAACTGTTATTCCTATTCCCATACCTCTGCCTGAGATCCCCTTAATTTCAAAATTATAATCATTTGGTGGGAGGGGGTTTGCATTTTCTATTTCAAGAGAGGGTCCTGTCTTTCTTAGCAGACATGTATTTCAAACTAAGACAGACACAAATAATTTTGGGAATTATGGGGCACTTCATTATTGGTTTTCATCAAAATCAAAGCAGGCTCTTGTCCTATGCTGCTTCTACTAGTATGACTATTGCTATTTCTACTAGATAAGCGGAAACCTTAAAAATTTTTATCTCCTTTTAGTCATGTTCAGGTCTTAACTTTTTCAATTTTCTTAATTGTTTTCACCTTAAATAATCTTTCTGTCTGACATCTACTCAGAAATTGTACTTTGTGTATCTGCTCCATTCTATCCCTCTGAGTACATTTCTACACCTTTCTACACCTGTTCCAGCTTCAGTCCTTTAAAGAAACCCAGAGGCACAAGGAATTGCTCAAAGTGTTCCTAGTAAGATCTTGTCAGCTCTTTGTACTTTAATATTAAATATTCGGTTTTTGTATGAAATGGAAGGAAAAAAAAAAAAAAAAAAGAAAGAAAGAGCTGATCCATCATAGAACTGTGGCTTGTGGCTTTTCATGGCTCCATCAGACAGGCATCTCATGGTTGTGTTGAGATCAACACATATTCAATGATCTTACCCATCCTTGCTACTTCTGCCAATAACAAAACCTCTTTCATTTCCACTGCTTGTCACTAAAGTATTTTATTTTATAAAGATGTTGCAGTTCTCAATATCCACTAAAAAGTTTTAGATTAATGTGTAACAACCTTAAAAATAAAAAGCAAGCAAACTGTCCTTACCTTTAGCTAAAGTAGTATAACATAAGAGGCAGAACAATATGAAAAATGCTATAAATCTAGTGTACACTATCTTTCTAAAATGTATTCTTTCGGGACTGAATGGCATATCAAGTGCAAAATATATAGGCAACCAGAGCACTTTTCCTGTGCTGAGAGTTGAGATGTGTTATTTAGTCCTCTCTCTATCATTTAATGGTAATGTAGGAGTCCTACAGCCACCACCTGCACCTTCTATATGCAAGGTTTTTAAAGCAAAAGTTTATCTGATTTGTTTTTAAGAGTCAGAAACATTACATTTTTCATGCTAGATGAAGACTTTCACGGTGCTGTGATGTAGAAAGCTGCACAAGTGCAGAAATAACAACTAGGAACTGTGTCACAATTGAATGCAGAAATTAAGCTGAAATGAAATGACTTATTTTTCCATTTGCAGAAAATAAATTATTTGTTTTCAAACCAAGATAATAAATGGAAAGTCATTATTTCAAATATTTCTAATGAGTAGAATTGAATGGAGATTTTGCCTGAAAAGTGTGACCTGAAAAGAGAAAACAAAAAAATATCTCATTTTAAAGTTTGATTCATAACATCATCTCTGGAGGTGAGTAAGGCGCTGACTTTTTGACTCCAGTCATTACAGAAAGGGGAGAGAGAAAAGCCAACTACTGACTGAGAGCAGGAAATATGATGGCCCTCCTACGGAGTAGGAAAGACTAAGAGGATTGTGTGATCAGACAGCCCCTAGGAAGCTGCTTTTAGAACTGTCTACACAAAATTAAACAAGTTAAAAAAAAAAAAAAATTTGAAAAGCAGGGGGAAAAAAAAAAACAATCGGAAAACAACCAAGCCTGTTGCTGCCCTAACGAGCCTTTAAAAGGATGTATATGCACCATGCAGTCAGCAGTCTGGGGAGCAAATGGGGAGCAAATGCTTCTCTTTTAGTAATGGGTCACAGCTGGTTTCAGCAATGGGCTGAAAGCTTCATGTTTGGCATGACCGAGCATTCATGAAGCTTAAGAAGAGGCGTTTGACACCAGTGATGGCAAACTTGGGTGGATTAAATGCCTGCTTTGAATACAGCAACAGCAACAAAAACATCAACGAGAGTGAACAAGTGAAACTTGTTTGATGCGTAAAGCACAACAGTGTGAAAACCTTAATCTAAGCATTGAAGGGAATGCAAATGGGGGAGGAGATATAATGTGATGAAATTAAAAACTCTTGTGGCAATTTCGGTCTGAATTTTTCTCTGCTCAGAATTTCTTGTTTTCATTCCACATGAAATATATGAATATATGAGAAAGAATTGATAAATAGTTAGGATAACAAAATATTTGCTAGAAAGCAGTTCTAAACTTCAGTAGGTAGAATTAAATTGATATTAATCAGATTTAGATTAGGACACTGATTCTTGTCTTTAAAAGTCTTGTACTCTAGGGAATTTTACATCATGAAGGAGAGGATTATTTTCACTCAACTTCTTGAAAGACCCTATCCAGATTTTGCTGAAAAAACGTGATGTAAAGAATTCAGAAAATTTGAGTTGCAGCAAAAGTTATATTGTGAATATTTGTAGTTACTTAAATATTTTTTTCCTCATAGTGTTAAACGCTTTGAAATCACCAATAAAAAGAAAATATTTCACGCATCTTTCAGAGTAAGGGTAGGGTGATGCAAAATATCTGAATTCAGGAAATGACAGGAACTTAATTTCACAAGGACATGGTGTGAATGTTTTGTTTTTTTTTCCTTCTAATGTTGCACCAATTGTTTAATTTTTACTCCATACCAAGATCAGGAAACTGAATTCACCCATAGCTTTCAGAGTAAAAGTGAACCCCAGTATCACAGTGACATTCACAGCTTTCAAGATGGTACAGAATTGGCTTGAAATCTTTTTATTGGATATATAAATTGGTACGCCCACTTCACAAAAACAGCTTTTGCTACTATATGTTTTGCAGTTAATTTATAATTAATTATTTCTATGTCAACAGCACATAAAACCTCTAATAGAGACCTCAGATGAACACGGTCACTTGAAATATGTCTACGATTCTCAGACCTGAACAATTCATCACCAAAAAAGAAAACATCACCAAGGTTTCAGAAATTTTCCATAGTAAGAAAATAGAATTATTATTCCCCATAATTTCTCGAGTCCTTTACGAAACATGTAGAGACCTAGATTGACCATTTGCATCTGCTTGCTAATTATAGCAGGAAACGATCATGGACAGGAAGTGATGAATGCTAAATATTATCATTTGGAGTTTTTTTGCCACCTAAATGGTTCATCATGACAGATTGTTGCTTATCTTACTTTAAAATCTGGTCCCAAATTAGAAAATATCAGGGGAAAACAAAACAAACCTGAAGCACCAGGACATTTTCTAAAAGAAACCTTTGCTTGAAGTAACTTAACCTGAAATTTTAATTTAAAAATTCCTTCCTTCCTTCCTTCCTTCCTTCCTTCCTTCCTTCCTTCCTTCCTTCCTTCCTTCCTTCCTTCCTTCCTTCCTTCCTTCCTTCCTTCCTTCCTTCCTTCCTTCCTTCCTTCCTTCCTTCCTTCCTTCCTTCCTTCCTTCCTTCCTTCCTTCCTTCCTTCCTTCCTTCCTTCCTTCCTTCCTTCCTTCCTTCCTTCCTTCCTTCCTTCCTTCCTTCCTTCCTTCCTTCCTTCCTTCCTTCCTTCCTTCCTTCCTTCCTTCCTTCCTTCCTTCCTTCCTTCCTTCCTTCCTTCCTTCCTTCCTTCCTTCCTTCCTTCCTTCCTTCCTTCCTTCCTTCCTTCCTTCCTTCCTTCCTTCCTTCCTTCCTTCCTTCTTTCTTTCCCTTCTTTCTTTTCTCCTTTCTTTCTCTATTCCTTCCTTCCCTCATTAGCTCCCATCCAAATGCACACCTCTACCTCTTCTGCTCTCCTGCCGTGACAGGAAACTGAAGAAAATTGATGCACTAACAGTTCTAATATGACATTCTAAAAGTGACTTTTTGATTTTCAATTAACCTTGCACAAAGAGGAAATATTGAAATTCCCCTCTTTGTTCCTGGCTGTGTACATTAGCCAGGCTAGTGTTGTTAGGAGGGAACAGGAGGGGTTGGGCTGGGGAGGGGGAAACTGGCACCTCATTCAAGCACTCCACTGCTATTTGCACAAAACGAGACAAGACTACCCTGCAATAATTACTCTCTGAAGGGGGAAACAGGTAGCAGAGAGAGTGCTCTTGTCATTTGTTTGACTTAATTGTATGCTTTTATGAGCCGTCTGGCTGGAAGGATTAAAGTTACTTTTAATAACACTTCTTTTCAAAAGAATTTGATTTGAGATTTCCCAGCAGGGCTGCCTACCAAGCAGCAGGACCTTTTTCTTCCCTCCAGACCCCCATTCCTTTAGCATTCCCCTATCCTCCCCCCTCTTCCTCCCCCTGTGAACACCAGCATTGTTCTATTTGTCTAAGAGAAGCCTGCATGGATACCATGGAATGAAGTCTAATTTTTATGTTTCCTTATAAATAAAAAAGTAAATAAATAAGTATATGAAAAAATGTGCATAAACCATCATATTTCCCAGGATGCTGGACATAGCAAAAATGAGACATCATCACATAGTCTGGTTTTCCTTCAGTTAGCTTAGAGGTGTTCATTACACACCTAAGAGCAGAGAATGGGCCAGGAGTATTTCTACAAAACATTTTCAATTGACAAAAATGGAAAAGTATAATTGGAAAAAGTGAAACTCATTTATTGGGAAAATATGAAAGAGTCTAAGGTCTTTCTAACTATCATGGGGAACTCTTAGAGGTAAGTTTTCAAAGCCATTTGGTGTGTCCACATATTAATGGACTTCAGTTTAGTTTATATTATGTCACCAAAGTATACATAAAATATACATAAAGAAAAACAAAACAAGAAGCACAGCCTCTTATGTGGAATTAAATTGTCTCTTTTCCTTGCATATGATCCAAGATTTTCTGTCTGTGAATAATACGGGTTAATGTGATATTAACAGTCACTATCCAGCAAATTGTGAACTTAGAGATGGGGGTCAACCAGTTAGATATTCTTTCCCTCATTAAATGTGAACTTTTAAACTATTATTTAAGAGTTTTTGCAGAAGACATTGCTCACTTGAACCATAAACCCCAGAAACTTTAAGTCAGTCACCTTCCGTTAATATTATTTAATTTGCATTTCTAAAATCCACAGCCTGAATTTTCATTTTGTTGATTTTTCTTCTGGCTTAGAAGCAACAAAGAAAAAAATTAAAACAGTTACACAGGGAATATAGTTACTCTTTTACCTGAAGTATATCCCTTAAGATAGCTAAACTTTTGTTTTGTTTTGTTTGTTTGTTTGTTTCAATTTCACAATTTCACTGTGCATTTACATAAGTATTTACAAATTCTGTCCATCATTTATATGCCTTCTCATTAGGTTTAATATATGAGCATCCCTTCTACACCACCAACAGAATCAACCTTGTTTGATTTTTCAGCTGTCTGGGAAGGAAGTGTGATTTTTTGCTAATGTACTAATGTACCTTATGTCAAACTCCTAGCTTGGAAACATTTCACACCTGGCACATTAATGCACTGTAGGTCAATTGCTCTTCTGACTCCATTAAAAGGAAGAAGATGCCCTTTAATACATGCATGTAAATCATAATATTCTTAATTCATTCACACATCCCAATTCCAAAGTCCAAGCGGCTTTTATGTCGACGGCAACAAACAACAAAAAATGTGTCTGGCATTCTTGAAGCCTGAGCTGATTTCTACTCCTGAATCTCCATGGTCATAAGCAAGAGCAGCCTTTAGATGTACTTGAATATAATCAACACTATCTGATATCTAAGTGATTGCAGACCCAGCATCATGTGTCAAAAATGTCTTTGCCTCATCTTGATCACTGGTTGGAAATTGTTTCTCTTGCATCTTCAATAAGCTCTGTTCCTTCACCTCACTGAAAAAAAAAGTTTGCTTGACAATAGCTCAATTCCCCATTTTAACTTGCTACATGATGTATAAATTAAGTAGAGAGAAAATAAAAATTGAACTTCTGTTATTCAATTCTGAACTAAATTATTTGGCATTGCTTTATTTTCAAGGGCCTAATTTTCTAATTTACTTCATGTAAAGCTTTAAAAAAATTAGGGGTAAAGAGAGGAGTTTCAGATTATCCATATACTTATGTGCTTTAGAAAAAATCATTTTCCTCACATTTTCACCATTCCTTGTATGCAAAAATTTGAACTCATGTCCTGTGTGGAACAAATATAACAATTCCCTGGATATAATGTTTAATTTTAACACAAAATTTCATTATTTGAGCAGCGGAGGAGATTTATTATCCCTGAATGCTCACAGAAAGAGTTACTGCCCACATAGCTTCAGGCAACTGAGTAGGGTGGACAGAAGCAGCCTTTGAATTGTCTTGGCAGGAGACACAGTTACTTCAGGAGGTCACATCACTCAACTCATAAAGTTTTGATCTCAGATAGCAAGCTGAACCCTCTACCTAGCCTTTTCTCCAAACAAGGAAGGTGAGGGTAGAAATTTGAAAAGCCTGCACACCAGTGTGCTTGTACACATTTTTATATTTTCTATGTAGCATTTATTAAGCAAATACAATTATTTGCATCTCTAAGTGCCCTGATTGCATTAACAGTATAGTTCAAACCCTGAATGAACAATGCTCTTGCATGAACTACCTCTAGGTAGGAAATTAAGCAATAAACAGAGTGATAATGAACAATAGTGAATAGTTTCTTCCCACATCTAGGAAATATCTACATTTGTTCTTTTTCTTTTAACAGAGACATAGCCACCTATACAATACTGGCTTTTGAATTCTCTCAATATTGAGATATTGCCTGAGATATCTCCCCAGTCTTCACTGTATGAGGAATTTTGAGGAATTATATGGAAGGACTGAGTGGATTTAAACTATCAGGCTTAGAAAATATTTGTGTTTTTCAAGATGAAATACCAGAGAAATAACAATTCACTGCTAGCCTAACAGAAAACAAAATATCTTGGTGAGTCACCTTTTCAAGCTACGAATTATGAAACAGTTGTAAAATGACTAGCAATGAATTATTTTATCAACCCAGCAGAATACAACAAACTGCACAGTCTATCTAGCAAAATTAAGAAGTGAAAGAAGATTGAAATATGATTGGGTCCTGTACAAACATTGACCTTCTAACTCTCACGTTTTGCTGTCACACTTAAGATCATAATACACTTCCCTTGTAGTTTTGTGATAACTCTTAAAAATACTAACACACTGCTTTCACTAAAAAAATGTACATTAAAATCCTGTTAGTTGTTTGTGCATTATCAGTGATCAAGGACTGAACCCTTCTTAATAGCCTTTGTTAATATTTCTACCCTTAAAAGAATCAAATTAAAATATAACCAAAAATGGACCCAAAAAAACCCCTCAGTGTCTTTGGCAAGCCTCATTATTTTTTAAAACCAGACAGATGCTCTATAAAGGCAGCCAATACATAAACTGTTTCTTTCTTCTATAACTGCAGTTAAATAGGATGAAAGTTCTTTGTCTTGCTCTCTCTCTCTAACCTCATGCAGCAGGTCACTATAGTAATGATCTCTCACAGCTGGTTCCCTCATTAAGCTCCTTGGTGATTAGATCTTACTAGCTCCTTCATGTAAAACCCAGAAGTTAGACACATGATGAAATAACCCCTTGATTCATATTCAAATTAACATAGAGTTCAAGTATGACACATGTAACTTTACAGGAGATTTTGAAAGAGCATCAGAAATAAACACGACTGACAATTTCATCACAAACAAATTTGAGAATCAGGCAGAAATTCACTTTCTCCATTCATTGTGGAATACTGAAAAAGGTGCTGCACTTAGGTTAGCAAATTAGACAGAAGATATTGCCACTTTTGATCTTATCCATAATAATAGCTAGGATGTGAAGAAAATCATGTTGAATCTCCATACTGAACCATATCTCTGATTAGAGCTGGAAGTGTTTTTCCTTTTTAACAAATCTATCAAAATATTATTGATCATTTCCACATGAAAAAAAGTCGATCTCCTTGTTTATAGTTTGCTATATTAACATTTGGGACTTTCTGCTTCTGAGGTCTGGTGGTATATTTACATAGCTGAAGCTGTTGTCCTCAGCTCAAGAACGGACAGCACTGATAAAATTAATTTCTTTACTGCTCTCTAATCATGAACATCCTGAAGTCTGAGTGTTTGTTCAGCATGCTTTATCTCCATGAATGAAATATTTTTGTTCCTGTCTTTTGTCCTGTTTTGCTAAAATAATTTTTGCTTCCCTGAATTGTTTTGTTCTACAGGAATTAGTCCTGTCTCTCAGTTAAGCAAGGAAGAATAAATATTTCATCTTAACGTTGTGAAAAGGGTTGCTTATATCACATTTCTCTAGAATCAAACTCCTAAATATAACCAGTATTAATGAAACCTCTTTTGAACACTTTAGATGTCTGAATCTTTTTTTTTTTCCTCTGAACTCCAGCTCCTAGTGAAACTATATTCTAATGTCCAACTTTTGTTTTCAAGTGAATTCCTTTCTTCTCCAACATCTCATTAGTCATTGCTGGGCCTATATCCTTTCAAATATCCCAGTAATTTTATTGATTTAGTTTGATAATGATTAATCCTAGGTGCAGCTATATTCATAGAGTGTAGCATCAATGAATCTGTCATTCAGAAGAGCGATTAAAGTAGTCAAGTCTCACATATTTATTCTGTAACACAACATGTGCACAGCTTTTCCAGCATGTGCTCTATACTCCTGCATCTCCTAGTCTTGGTCTCAGGCCAATGGTGTTTCTTTGTCTGAAATGTTTGAGTTGCACCAGTTCAGCCAAAACCAAGCTATATATGTAAAGAAAAAGTACAGTGGTGTTTCCATATGCTCCATCTGGGATTTATGTGCTTGGCTAAATCCAAATGGCTGAAAGTGGAAACATCAAATCTAACGAGATTATAAAATTTATCAAGAAAGAATAGACAGCAAAGCCTCAAAAGGGACAAAATTTATAGCTATGAATATTTAAATATGACATATTTACAAATGCATTCAGGCCATTATTCATTCTATTTTTCATGGTACCCTCAGTCTAACACCATTTAGTATAGTCAGTGCACATCAAGTCCCTTGAGATTTAAATTATGTTAACTGCTAAAAGCTTTACAGTAAGCAACCCAAATTTCAAGACCTATTGGGCAAAATAGTTTCTCTTACACTTCTTGGGTGCAAATTTGTCCTTCCTAGAAATAAGAGGGAAATTCACCTTCACTAAAATTGCAGTTGAAATTTTTAAGATATTAAGAAATTAATAATTTTGTGAATTTTCCATAAAAGGAGGTGAAAAATAGTTACAGCTTGGGCAGTTAGTAACCCTAGCAATTATTTTTCCTAAAATGTATTTGTGTTGGCTACTCAAATTTAAAATCACGTTTTGACTCTTCTATTACAGTGCTGTACTTACACTAACATATAGAAGCACATTTTATCTGTAATTGAAATTTTGAATGACTGATGTTCTCCATAAACACATGGAAACACCATTATCTTTCCCCTTTCCCTCAGTGTTTATAAAATCAAGAAACTTTTGGGGACATTTAGGCGGGCAATCAAGAAATTATCTGTGAGATCCATTGATGTTTTTACACTTAAAAATTAAGCATTTTAACCAAAGCTGTCCACTCTGATTTGGCTTTAAAGTGATCAGGAAGAAACAGCCAGTTTTCAAGGATGATCCATCATACACCATGATGGTCTCTAAGATAAGGTAGGTGTATCCTTCAGAAGATGCTTATTTTCTCTCAGGGCAATATTTTTTATGTCTTTATACGTCTTTATTCATATATAAATATATGATTTCTTACAAGATGGGTTGATTTTCAATGGAAATTTAGTAACTGGATGGCAATTAAAAGTATACCCATTTGATATCTAAAGTTAGGTAAGTGGAGAACCTTTTAACATTTGGTGGTTTCACCATATTATGAAGATGAGGTATGTTTTGATCTGTATTCTGTATCAGGCAGCAGAGTTTGGTATCACTGTGATCACAAGCATTTTTAGGTCTTACTGAATTGCAGTCAGACAGTATTGGTGATTCGTCTTTGTTCTTTTATACTCATCCTTAGGCCCCATAAGACTTCTTATTTTCAAATGGAGTTAGGTCAGGCACATCTGAGTCTCAATTTGTCCTTATCTGTCTGATTTTCAGCTCTAAGTCACACCTGACTATGAACAGAATTGCCTTTATTTTTTTTTATTTTTAATTATTTTTTCATTAATAGTCTTTTATTGTTGAGCTGAGATATGTATGGGGGTCTGTCTTGGTTTGCTTTTTAGCAGCTTGAGGGGTTGTTTGGTTTTGGTTGTTTGCTTGGAGTTTTTTGGTGTTTTGAGGGGGGCTTGTTTGGTTGTTCGTTGGTTGTTTGTTTCTTTTTCACTGTTATTAGATTAAAATCATAAACATCAGAAAGTACACAGAATAAATCAGATAAATTACTCCAATAGCCATGGAGATACTCCAGTGCAGTGCAAGCCCCTCAAATAAACCTTTTGAAGAATTCAAGTAATTCCTTTAAATGATTCTTCCATAAGAGCAGAGCAGTTCCTGGACAGCACCATCAGCTTTAGCCACAGGCAGAGAGGCAGCAGATTGACAATGTGAATAATGCAGTTATGGTACTATTCTCTTCTGCTGGCATAATGGAAAGGCAGATCTACAGTTACTGCTCCAGAGGGAGGGGCTGGAGAAGTTTTTCTGTTTCAGAAGAGAAGGCTTTTTCAGTCAACAGCAGCATTGTCTGCATTGCATCAGGCAGTCATCACTTTCCAGGGATGAGTTTCCATTCTTTTAATGGCAAGAGAAGCAGCAGTACTACCTCTCTGGGTCTTGTTCCTTCTTTACTTTTATGCCACTTTCCTTTTTTTATTTTTCATTTTGTAATTTTTGCTTTCCTTCCCCATAACATAAATATCCCAAATCTACTTGCTGACTAGAAAGATTAAAAAAAATCACTTTCCCCCCAACACTGTTGAGAGCTCTGGTGTTTGCTCTGGTTTCTATTCAGGGTCTTGTCCTGTCATTCTAGGTAATAATTAAGGCTAAGTCCATGCTAGACTTCTGACTTTTCTTTTCCCCCTACCAAATTTCAACCTCTTAAAATAGAAATGTTTAACAACATTTCTATTGGAAATGAGGAAAGAGGATGATTTTTGATGTTACCAAATTTTAAGCAATTTAACTTGTAGTTGCACTAACCTTAGCATAAATGAACCTTAGTCTAGGAGCAGCATGATCAAATGCAGTTACAGTACAATTTAGGCCAGTAGAATATTTCAGTCATGAAATAGAAATTCATTCCGGGCACATTTAAAACTCTCACTCATCACTTGCTCCTGAGAGCCAAGTTCCATACAGATGTGTAAGCTCCTGAACAAGCTTAGAATAAATTGCTCAACTTCATATCACTAGCTGGGATTGTCAGCTCGTGATTCCCAACTCTATAATATCTTATAAGTGTGACAGAATGTGATAGTTTCCAGAAACTTGTACAGATAACTAGCTTATAAATATCCAGACTAAAGATAGTCTTTGCTGAGGGTAGGTTATTACCTTCTGGGTCAATGGCTCTTCTCTTCCTATAGTGTTCTTATTACAAAACTACTTTTAAATGGCTAATAATATAGCAAGAGATCAGAGGTCACAATAATGACCACTGTAGTATCTTCAATTTTATGGCCCAAATGATTGAACAGGGGATTGAATATTAGAAACCATATATTTTATTTGAAGACTAACCTATGGCCAAGTAGAAACCCTAGATGAGTTATTTTATTGCTCCATGTCTCAGCTATCAATAAACTGGGAATAATGACACTTAACATCTTAAATACTACAGCATGGAGAAAAAAATACTTAAAGGGAGTTTATAAATTTGACATAGTATTACTGGTAAAAGACTTAAAGTATTAATCATATTATTGCTTTCCACTATATTTTTAAATTCTATTGCTTTCCTATTCATTTTATCTCTGGGTAGTGATATGTCAAATCTTAAACAATTTTAACAATGGTCATTTCATTTCCCATTGGAGCCCAGTTCACTGTTCTTGGGATGCATGTATGTTTCTCTACAATTAGTACTGTACTCCTGGATAGGCATAGCCATGGAGATTGACATGATCTGACTCAGTAGTTATTTGACAGAGGAAGCCAAAAATTGAGTGTGTGGCTTATTCTTTCCCTTTCTTTTTTTTTTTCACGTTCCTTTTTGGTGCTGTACTGTCCACACTCTAAAGGAAATGGAAAGTGAGATCTAATCTTCATTCAACATCCATTACCATTTAGGAAAGAGACTTTGTCTTGCTCTACCAGACATCTTTTTTGCTTATTCTATACCCATAGCTCTTACTTGATGATTATACTGCCTGAACTTTTATGTTGCTTGTTTAAGTATCCCACATGGGCTTTTTTTGCCCTTTGGTGGTTACATATTTAAATATTTATGCCTAACTGTGTTAAATATATGCTGTTTCTTGTGTTATAGGGATGTTATATATCAGCACCACAGAGTTATAAATTATTATATGTAACCTATGGTCACCATTTTATGCTTTCTTTTAAGGCAAATATTAATTCTTCCTTGCTTAGTATAGTTCTGCTTTGTGGATTCAGCAGGACCTTTCTAGAATAAATCTCTAAACCAAAATAACAAAGAAACACCAAAACTTCAGTAACAGCACAACCAGTATGGTTTGACAGATTTACTCATTTTGCAATAGAGGTTCAAGTTTATTTTTCAATAGAAGTTCAGAAGTCGTTTCAGCTAAAAGATATGGTGGTCAAGTGGTGGACAATAAATGTTCCTGTATGAATCCATTCAATACTGTCCATTTTGATGTTAGACCCTTTACTTTTTAATTATTAGAAATACTGCACAAAACAAGATCCAATAAATGAGTATATACATAAATACATATATATACATAAATAGACAGTATTTATGCTCTCTTTTCTCCTTTCTTTTACTAAAAAAAAAAAAAAAAAAAAAAAAAAAAAAAAAAAAAAAAGTTTATTTCTTTATGTACTGTCATGGAAGGCACAATAAAGCCCTGTGATGCTGTGGCTGATGTATCACAGCTTTAATGGCAGGAAACTTCCTGAAAGAAGGGATTCGAGTCAACAGAGAGGTTAGCTCGACATTAAAATAAAACAGTTCAGTGATTTCAAATTAAATTACTGCAAAAATTTTTGTTCTTCAAAGCATTGGGTTATTTTGACCTTTCATTTCATTTCAAGATTAAAAGAGCTGACAAAACATAAGGATTTTTGATGAGCAGAAATTGTGTATTCTGATCAACTCTAATAAGGCGTTTTCCACAGAAGCACATCACTGAAGCTATCCAAACCATCTCAATTACTATTGATTAGAACGTATCTCTAATAGAATGATGTTACCAACTAGTCTCTGAATCTATTAAAAGAGAATGAGTTAGAAAATTATAAAGATCCTTATCATTATGAGTTTCTCTTAACTGTATCAGTTACTTGCTTAAATTCTAAAACAATGAAGTTAATATATTTTTCCTTTTTTCTCTTTTTTTAATACATACTTTCTCTGCTGGGTTTTGTAGAAGTGTGTTTCTTTAGAAAAGCTTGCCTCATGTTTAATGCATTTTTAGCTTAATGATATTTTATGCCACTGAGCTCCACCAGCCTATTAGTAAGTTTAATTTTAAATAGCTTTCCTTTTGATCATTTTTGATCTATTGTCTTTAAAAAAACCTTGTATTTTAGAGGCATGTGGAAGAATATTAATGAATACTTAATATATTTCTGTAAAACTAATTCCTGCATATACAACCCTGCTGTTATTTTTATTTCTTTCCAAACCAAGCTAGTCGTCATTGCTTTTATGTTTCCTAACTAGCTAGTATTTTGAGGCTAGACAATCAAAACATGCAGGTTCCACGGCAACATTAAATAGAGTGTTTATTTAAACATGCTCTGAAATCTGTTTGTCTACTTGACCTAACTACTGGCTTAAATGCAGTAAGAAGGCATTTTAACACCATTAGTATCTGGATTCCAGCCAAAGAAAATGTCCTTACTTTATATCCCTTTAGACTGCATTGATGAAACAGCCTAAAAGTAGGTTTGGTATTCACTAATTCATTTTAAATGGGAAGAGAACTCACAGATTGTATACCAGGTCGATAAAAAATGGAGGTTCTGAAGGTTAAAGGGCCTGCCCTTTGCTGGACATTTCCTAATGTATGTAACAATATGATTGTTTAGTTCTGCACATTTATAAGAGAATTTAATCCTATATGGTATGGTGAGTTCAGACAGAATATGTTTTTGAGATTGTGTTGGAGAGACATTTTTCTCCTCTTTCAGTTCAAGATGAGGGTTGTTTTTTTTGTGATTTCCACCCCCCCCTTCTTGTATTAATGCCTTTAGCACAATGAAATTAAGCAGTCCAGATTTCTAATGCAAACTGCTCAGGGACAAGATGCTAAGTGATTCTAAGTGTTTTGTTGAGAGCCACTGTTTAAGTAAACATTACAAATTATGGTTATGTAGTATATAATGTAGATTGAAGCCCTTGAGCAATGTATTATTCATAAAATACATCACTTTATCAGTTTGATCATGTTTCCTTTCTTTAAAGAAGAATATGACAAGGATTTTAGTCCTGTTACTGAGGCAACATGTTCAATGGCAGGAAAAACACATCCTTGAAAGGTCCATTTTTGTTTTTCAGACCAGGTTTTGATTATCTGGAGAAAACGTGGTTTTCTTGAGATTTCCTTTCATGTGATATAGCAGATAGAGCATTCTTGGGTATTAGAAAGTAAACTATACATTATTCTCAACAGCAAAATTGGTGGTAGCAGCATTTTATTTGTCAGTATTTTGTTTACATTTTATGCTTTGCTTGTTCGTATTTATTTTATTCATTTCAATAGAAGCTATTCTGCAATTAAAAAAAAATTATTGCATGGCAGTATGACTTTAAGACGATATCAAATAAAGTTCAAGAAGCAGGCTTATAGGTTTAGATCTATTTGTGCAGTGTTAGGTTCTACCATCACTCATAGCTTCTAACTGTGGTTTAGGTTCTCCTGTAATTCATACTGTTGGCATGCAGAATAAACCCAGGGATCTGCATGAGGAGAACTGCAGGTGTGAAAAGATGAGGATCAGTGGTTGAGATAAGAACAATTTATTAGACATGAATTTATTAAAATTTATTATAAAAATTATTTGCAATGAAATAAGAAAATGAGCAGCAGCAACAACAATGCTCAGAGAAGAATTTACAAGAGAGGTGAATGACTGGAACCAGCACTACCCCACAGTAAAACTGAAAAAAACCCACACCCTTTTGTACCCCTGCAAATGGTCCAGGGTCCTGGCCACGACCCTTGAGGCTTCTGCAAAAATTGGCCAGAACCAGGACAGCCTTGGAATGCTCATGAAACAAAGGAATTTCACAATACACAAGAAATGAACCTCTGTTCTTGTGCTTCTGTGTCCCTGTGTTTTACTCCTTTGTGACAGGTCGATGTTGGCATGGATACATTTAATATCTGTTAGAATTATCAATATCTGTTAGGAGTACTAATAGGCATATTAATATTTGTTAGGCACATCAAATGAGAAACCCTTGAACAGTATTAAAAGGGTAAAATAATAAAGCAGGTCTTTATTGGAAGCTCCCAGGTGCCTCCACAGTTATGGGCTGTAGGCAGACCTGGCATAGTTTTTCTACAATTTTTATGAGTTTAACAAATTAGCCTACCTAACAAATATTGTCCAATTAGAAGAGGGGTTGGTTAGGTAATTTTCCCCCAGGTGCTGCTCCATTGGAGTTGGTCCAGGGCTTCTTTGCCCCATTTCTTGTTGTGTCATCTCAGATTCTGGTTGGAAAACAGAATGTCCTCCTTGTAGGTTCTCGTCTTGAAAATAAGAATAAACATTATTTCAGGAATGTGTTAGAAGGTTAGCCTATTACTATAAAATCTGAGAAAAGGTAGGAAAAACACCAGGAGCTATATAAGCAGTCTACAAAATTACAAATATATGAAAAAAAAAAAGCTGAAATATTTAGGCGTCAATATTCAGAGGCATGGGCATGAGTGAGCATTTTGACAAACTTCTAGAAGCTCTGTGTGAGCTGTGCTGTATAATGCCTGGGGAGGGTTTATGGTTAGTCTGTACACTGCTTCACACACATTCACGGTGGAGAAAATGTTCTGGGTGAAGAAGGAAAGATTAACACTAAAATATATTGAGGATGAGTACCTTTTTTCAAATACTATCTCATTTTATACAATATTGCATAAAGTATTTTTTAGATTTTAGTGCTACTACAAATCATTTTTGAAAACGTTTTTGAAACAGACTTAATTCCAGTTACTCCATGAGAGCTTTACAAATTCTAACTTTTTGTATTCCCCTCTTTGAATAATATTTCTGTTAATATTTGCATAATTTTCCCATATTATTCCCAAAACTGTTTTTTGTTGCCCTTCCTGTTGTTTCTATCCTCCTCCACACTCTGAGTAGAGGTGTGGAAAGGGTGAAGTTATTTTTTTTTTCTCTGATTTTTTCCCCCTATTTTTAACAAAATACTGCAATCTGTGGCTGACTGCCTCTTGTTGTTACTGTGCTGTTATAAAAAGATCACGGGGCCTCCATCTCTTTACAACATCTACTGAGAGTCTCCAAACCAGCAGCCTATCAAGTAATATGCTCAATGTACACCATCCTAAGGAGGGGTACTCATGAATTTTCCATCCAGAATTGAATATTTTACAAAATGTTACTATTCTAATGTAAATTCCTCTGTTTGGCACATGATTTAGATGTTTAATTTTATAAAATACAGTACTGAACAAGAATTCTGGGTAACTGAGTACAAGTAACAAATTCTAACAAACATTACAAGTTCCCACAAATAAATTTATTTTCTTGGTTGCTGTGAGACTATCAGGAATGTGTTTCCTACCAAGAATGCACAGTGTGACTTCAAAGATCATACAATACGTTCTGAATTTAATTCTCATCACAAAAGAGGATTCATCTATCAGTAATGTGTTAGTATTACAATATATGATTATATCTGGAAGAATGTGAGAAGAAGGAACTGTTCCCAGGCTTTGGGAGTATTCTCTGTATTTTAAGGTTCTACAAATTAATTTGATAATACCTCCACTTTCCTTCTTATTCCTCTTCGCTCCTTATGCACGTGTTACTTTTTGGTAAAAGAGATCTGTGTGATTTTTATTTTCTCTGCTTTTGTTTTTTAATTCTTGTGGTGTATACATTGCATCTGCTGTACAAATCTGGTCCAAAAGAAGACAATACTGTGATAAGCATGTAGTATGGTCAATACCAGTGCAATAACTAAAAAGGCTTTATATTCATTACATCTTAATTACCCTAATAGTTCTTTGTTCGGAATGACAGAGTAGTTATGTGAGGCCAGATTCACATCTTTGATTGATGAAACTGTCAATTAGTCCTCAAATCGATAAAACTGATATGTTTCCCCTCGTTGATGAACTTTTTTTTTTTTTAACTTTCATATTTTTGGAGCTGGGCAGGCAGTTTTCACTTTTCTCTGACAACATGATACAGTACATGTTATGTACAATCATAATTTTTCCTTATTTTGTTGTCTGTGTCCACATATATGCTCGTACTGAGGACAAGGAATGTTTTCATCTCTGAGTTTCCACAGTGAAATATGGCTAAGCTGTATCAGACCTAATGACTCTAACATTTCAGTCCTCTTCTTTTGTTGATTCATGAAATCTTCAGCTCATTCTGTCATCAGTACTACATGCCAGATGGATCACAGGTACCTTGATTTCTGATACGGTGATCTGGACAGAAACTGGGTGGCAGGGATATGCAGTGCCTTAGCAGCTGTTTTTTAACTGAGTTTCCTCTTTAGAGACTTTATTTTCAGATGTGAAATGCTGGTAGAAAAGACCTTATTCACACACATTACCAGAAAATGTTCTTCATCTTCTCCACACTGTTACCAACAATGTCTAGCATATCACGGTTATGTGATAAATTGCATAATTGTTGTTGCTGTGAACTTTTTGCTATCCTAAATAATGGTGTGGGTGGGGAAACCTTTCATGAATCATGCAAGTTGCCTCCTACCAGGCCAGTAAAATTATCATCTTCACACTAATCATCAATATCATTGACCTTTGTCATAAAACTTGGGTTGTTCATATCTATATCCCATTAGAAGTATCATCCCACGACCACCTCTTCGGGTCTATTAAAGTCATGTCAGAAAGAATCATTGACTTCTTGTCAAACATATCCAACCTTCCACATTAATATATCCACAGATGCCTCACTAATCACTCAGCAAACAATGCATGATACACACCAGGCAGTGAGAAGTGTGGGAGAGATCTTTGGAGGAACCTCTCCTCCTCCAGGAATGGACCTGATGGTGACAGTGATAAATGAAATAGGATACACAGCATGCTTTCTCCCCCTTCACGAGCTGCAGGAATGGGTAGACATTGTTGCTCATTTGTCTTCCCTTTCTTCCTCCCCTGCTCAGGGGTAGAGGAAGTAACTCACTTAATTAGAAAAGTGATGTTATATTTCTGTTTTCTTGGTTTTTTACCCTCAGTTCTATTTTTTGCCATTGTAATTTGTCCCCTAGAAACTTAAACCATACACCATCCCATAGTAGGCAAAGATGTGGTTCACAGTAATGTTTTTTAAACTAAAGTTACATTAAATTTGAAAAAAAATGCATTTGATTAAAGCCCAAGCCTTGACCATATTTTCCAATGTCACAAAACCTATTCAAACAATGATGAACTGGAGGATTAGATCATTTAATATTTAGTCAGCTATTACATGACTAGAGAATAACTCCAGAGACGTTGGCTCTATTCTTATCCTACTGATTTAGTGAAGGTTACCAGATTGAAATACCTCTTGGACCTCTGTTCCAGCTTCGGGCTTTTACTATTGTCTGAAATTCTTTACATTTTTTCTATTCAAAGTGTAAACTCCTCAGAGCAGGAGCTACTCTTCTCTCAGCAGGAAAGAGAAGAGACATTACAAAACACCACAGTGGTGTGAAAACACACAATGGAAATCAGGAATAGATAGAGGATTTTAAGGGGTTTCCAGGCTCCATTGCATGCTAAAACTTCAAAGAATTTTAGTGTTTTTGTAGGGAAGTAAATTAAGTTGAAAATGGGCTCTTTGGGTCTTCAAATATTAAATATCCTTATTTGAAAAAAACTAGCCTTGTCTCTATTATGTGCTAATTCCTTTATGGATGAAATGTTGATATTTACCCAACCCAAAATAGATGTGCTGAAGCTAAATTTAATAGTCTTTGGAAAAACTGCTTTAATATCCCTAAATGGGTGCAATTCTCTTGCTGCAAATTATAACCATTATTTCTATATTACATCCATTAGCAAACTCTCAGGGGGGAAAGAAGACAAAAAAAGTAAAGGAAAAGAACTGGACACTTCCAAGACTATATGCTGATAAATATAGCATACGTTAAAATGATAAAAATAACTATAGGAAATAACAGTAATCATGATAGCAATAAATAATAACAATAACAATGACAATAATAATAATAACAACAACAACAATAATAATAATATTAGCAGTAGTAAAAATAATTTTGGAAGGAATACAAGTTCATTTGCTTCAGGGCATAAGCTGGTTTCTACCTACAAGGGCTTAAGAAGAAATTTCCCCTTTGGGCAAATAGTACTATTCATCTCTTTCTCTGAAGCATCTGGCACCAGCCGTTTTTAAAAGTTAATTCCTGATCTATCTCTTTCTAGTGTGTTATGGCAATTTTTATGTTTCTATGAGCTTAAATAAAATTGTCTTTACCTAAAACTAATTTCAAGGTAGAGATACTATCTGTGCCAACATTATGCTGGCAGGGCACTCTGTAAAGTACTTCTGAACCTGGAGCCAAATGCAGCCCTTTTGAAGATCTGCAGGCTTAGTCTGACAATTTTGGCAGATGCCTGGTATACTTCAAGGGCGTTGAAGTTTGTGCCAGATTCTCTTCTTTGATTTCCACAGATCTGAATGCACACATCTGGTTGTGGGAGGGGTTATCACACAACTACATCTGCCAAATATGGCCATGCTCTAACACATGCATATTTCTTTAATTCCCATGTACCTTCTTGTGACAGGCTGATTCCAGCAGTGAGTTATTTCAAAATCATTTAACAGAAAATATTCGCAAAAAGACAAACAAGCAAACGAGCAACAAAACTCAACAAAACCATGCAGATAAACAAAAGAACCCACAAACCAATCAAACCAAAAACTCTCACAAAAATAAACCTCAAAAACAGTGATGGGGAGAGGGAAAGAAAAACCTGAGCATAACTGGCTGAATTCCCATTGGTTTCTTAGGGGTCTATGTGATGTTCAAATTTTACTGAAAAAATATTCCAAAGAGTTAACCTGGAAGCTCTGCTGTAAAAAAAAAGAAATCAAAGGATGTGAATTCATAATAAAGCTTAAACCAAAGTCATTAAATATAGATTGACACGGAGGGGAATTTCTGTAGGAAAGTAAAAATAAAATGTAAACAAGAAGATAGTCAGAGAACTTGGAAGGAACGGTAGACAAAATAATGAAATAATAATTGTTAAATCTGAGCCAATAATTCCCAAGGAATAGCTTTCTCAGTGAATTTTCCCCCTTTCTTAATCACACAAACCCCAAGGATCTGGTTGTGGATTGGGTTTTTTTGCTTTTTTTTTTTTTTTTAATTTAACTTAGTAATAGGGGAAACAGTCCTGTATTTCAATATTTTGTTTTATTTTAAGTGTTTGAGATTCCAGGAGTATTTGGAATGCAAATTTTGGCTTGTTCTTGCTGTAATTAGGCCCAGGGGTCACGTGGTATATTTGTTCTGACTGAAGCTCAAAACACAACTGAGAGAATCCTTGGAAGAAACTATCACTGTTCTGAGACTCTTAAGGGATAACAAGTGTAAATAGCAGGAAATTTCAGAGCCATCAAAGCCTTGCATGGTGAAATATTGCTGTAAACATGCCTAAACTTGCCTCCACATACAGATACAAAGCCACACATACTGAAAATTCTGCTGCTGCTGAAAATTCCAGTAAATTACACCCAGTAAAACTACAAATTAATCTTAGATGAAAAGCTGCATTTTTAATGTCATCCTCAGTGCCCACCTTTGATTGATGCTAGATTTTAATTGCTTATCTTAAGGTCCACTGTGTCTTACAATGGAACAAATGGAGGACAAAAATTAAACCAATGCATTGTAAAGCAAAAGGGATGTCTAGGCTATTTCAGTATTAGATTTTTCTTTTTGGCAGAGCTGAATATAAACAGAATTATTCCTTACATTATCTGAGGACTTTCTCACTTATAATGAAATGAGAGTAGGGAAAGAAATCTTGTTAAGTACCTGGATTATGATCAAAACCCCACTGGGATCACCTGGTAGTCTCTTGATAGAGATAGATCAGTATTTTTGAATAGAATATTTCTCAATATATAAGCTTACATTTTGGGGGGCAGCTGTGGACTTACATGCCCCTCTTCTCTGCATGTTCAACATACATAAATCGGATTATTTTAAAGGAAACAAACAACTTAAAAAAAATCATTGGGAGAATAATCAACAGCTGATTGGAAGGGTGGCAGAAGATATCTAGGTTATTTATTCCTTCTTCCCAATTTTAAAAGACTGACAAATAGTAAATCAGAAGACACCTTGGAGCCTTTTCTACCTCCTTACATCAAAAAGCATTTAATCTTGCCTGAAAGTTCTTCTCAAAGGGTGGGCTCCCAACTCTAAAACCTAAACTAATAGACACATTTTTTGTCATCCCACTATGAGAACTTTACCTTCATTTCAGTGAACATTTTTACCTTTTCAATTCCTTTACTGGTTTCCTGCTGGGCTTCCCTGAATTCCTTTGCCACGCAACTAAATATCTGCATATGATATTTCTAGGTACCTTGGATATGTAGGCAGAACCCCTAAAATATGAGCCTTCAGTCACAGATTATAATGATGACTGTTGAAATTCCCACATCCAGCCCAAGTACAGCTTAAGAATTCAAATTGAAGTGATGAGTGTTGCATGCATGTCTAGGTGATTGACAGATAAAGTTGTCTGAAGTAGATATCAGCAAAGCACGGGTCTCAAAACATAAATGTAAAAATGTGTGGATAACAATGTGAATAAAACCTAAGGAATGCCAGAGGTCAGATCTGCACCTGGTATAAATTGGCACACATCTGCAGCTCTTTTACACCTAATGAAGATCTCATCATGGAAAGTTTCTCTAAGCTTAATGATTCTCAAATTTATTTCCCAGAATACTTTCTAAACTTTGTGAATGAGCAAAAAAAACAAAAACAAAGAAAATCCTAAAAATATAGATCATTCAAATCCAGATTTTGTTTTGGTGTAGATTCTCAAACTGCCACCAAATAAAAAAAAGAAAGAAAAAAAAAAAAAGAAATCGGAAATACCTGAATAATAGTCAGACCTTGGGATACCATCTAGATCACCCTAAACTATGAACAAAAACATATGCTATGAGCAAAAAATATGCTACTTGAAATAATATTATCGATTCCTATTAAAAGTAACAAATACTTATAGTATCTTATGTTTCTTTTACTTTCTTTTCCCATCCACCTTTGGCAATTCTTTCTCAGAATCATCATTGTTAGCAATATTAAATGGCTTCTATTTCTTATAATTTGCTTCCCCTTTGAGACTTCAGTTTTTTGCAAAGTGAGGAGGTGATTCAAAGAAAAGAAGTGAAAACAGATGAGAGAAGTCTAGACAGCACAGTTTCTGGATACCAGCTTTAATTACACTGTGTCACAGAGGGTTTAATTCTGCTAAATGCTCATCTTCCAGGGTGACCTGAGCTTTCAGAAACCAGTGTAGAGAGCTGCAGCTGATGACAAATGCAGAGCACTAGCTAAGGTACCTGAACTCCACTGTTCCCTGGTGCTCTAAGCAGAAAAGTTGAATACCTTTGCTCTTGGGCAGTAACCCTTAGCAAAGGTTTAAAAGGAAGAGTGTGATATAATTTCTTGCTGATAAATTTACAGAAACTGATGCAAAACTCAAGAGTGTGCAAACTGAGCAGGTCCAGCTAATTTTGGTCATTATGATATTCAGATGAGTAGGTTCAAGAAGAGTTTAAATTACTACTGAACATATACATCAGCATAACTACATAAATCTACTCTTTACTATAGATCCAGTCTAGACACTCACCAGCAGTTCCCACCTGAAAAAGGCATGGAAGGTTCTTTTACTTCTGTCATAAGTGTGCAATAGCTATCTTTGCCAGAAAATGTTGTTTAGTCTGGTGGCTACTGATTGTTTAGATGAGCTACTTGTCATATGTTGCTATAAGTTATAATCAAATGATAACATAAAAATATAGCAGCAAAGATTGTGAAGAATACAAGAAAAAGGAAGCTAAAGAGATGTACATTGGTGACTTAGACCATGAACTAAGATTTTTAAATTGTATTTTATTTATCTATCCACAAGGGCTTAAGTATTACAAGTGGATGAAAACTCTGGTCTGGAACACAAAATTTCACTCAAAAAAATTGACTTTTTTTGCACTTGACCAAGTTTTGAAGTAATGTTCTTCAATAAAAATTGAAACTTTTGCAAAGACACGGCTTCGGAGTTACTACATTTTTCAGATTCAAGGGGACCTATTTGGGAAAACAGACTAAAGTCCTCTACTTTTTCTTTTTTCAAACGATTATCAAAGAACTGATGATTTAACTAGTGTTATTTATCCACTATTTAAGTCTCTCATGTGTCCAGAAAAATAATTTGTTTCACAGACTTTTAGAAATAATCTGCAGAACTGAGTAGAGCTAGAGATACAGACTTAAAAAAACAATACCATTGTTCATATAGCAGTTCCACCCAATTTTTCAAATTAATAAAATGTAACACTATTTATATAGCATCCACATCTGGTGAGCCTTTATGTCATTATTTGCAGATACAGCACAAAATGTTTTATTTGATAAATAAGACAATCAAAGGGACGGTGAAGATAGAGAGATGACACATTAATATAAAAAAAATATTTCTGTGAAGATACCTACACTGAGCAGATGACACTATTTGGGGATGAATGATGTATATAAAGGACAAAGATTATAATATAAGTTTTGCTGTGCAGCATAGTAAATCGGAGTAAAAAAGGTTTGAAAGAATTCTCATCATAGAAAACATTAGAATTCTTTCAATAGCAAACTCAAACTTTTCTGCACAATTCTTATAGTACTTCTCTTTATGGAAGTGAAGCTATGAGCAAAGTAAAATGACCAATAATAATTGTAATTAATAAGTAGTTTAAAGACTACAGAAAGGATATCATTGCATATTAAGAACTCAAACTGATGGATACTTTAAGCATGTGTTTAAGTACAAGCTGAAGTTCCACTGATACCTCTGAAGTTACATTAAATGCACTCATGTGTTGGCATTTCAATGCAGTGGGATTTAATTGAAGCTAAAAACTACTGTGTTCATTTAAAAAAAAAATCTGATATTTTCATCCCTATCGAAATTTACAAGGCATTTCCATAGGCATAAAGATTCCTTTGCAATATCCTTTTGTGTCTGTTTTTAGTTTAGTTTTCTCCCAAACCAATTTTCCTTTACAGACGAGTTTCTGCATACTAGCAGATATCAGGAGCAAGCAAGGCTATCATATACATATGACAACTAGCCCATATGCCTAACAATGGATTAAAAAAGTGTCTTCAAGTAATACCCCACTTATGTCTCTGAGCAAAAGTCTATATTCTATGAGATACACACATTGCCACCTTAAATTTGTTCTTTTTTCCCCTTGTTGTTGTTTTTTGTGTAATTCTCTGCTAGGCTACTGCAGCATTTGAAGTCAATTGTCCAGACTTTATGGACCAGGCGTGACTTCATTAAAATAACATTTTTGAGGGATGAATGAAGTGGAAAGCCGAAAGAACAGAAAGCCACATAGGATAGAACAAAAACTGGTCTGTAGGACATGTGGCATAAAATAGCAAGAAACTATGGCTCAGGTGAAGCCCTGTGTGATAACCATG
This sequence comes from Sturnus vulgaris, assembly GCF_052056855.1. Taxonomy (NCBI): domain Eukaryota; kingdom Metazoa; phylum Chordata; class Aves; order Passeriformes; family Sturnidae; genus Sturnus; species Sturnus vulgaris. The sequence continues at coordinate 76,630,882 of NC_142283.1, read as the reverse complement.
CTGTGGAGAGCCTCAGATTTCCACTTACTCTCTATATTGTGAGCGTGTTTATTAATTTCCATAGGTTTTTAAAAGTGTTTAGTTGATAAGGAATGAATAGAAGAGAAGGGACAGAACTGTAGAGGTTGCATCCCTGGGGAGGAGAACTGCAGCTGGTGATAGAAATTATTTCCTTCAAGAACAGCTGTGAGTGCCTTATGTGCCAGTAGCTGCATGTGAACCCTTTATTTTTGTAGTATAAAACCTGACAGGAAAGTGTAACTCTGGAGAGAGTATTTATGTATAACCAAACATATCCACTTTGCATTAAATATCCTTGTTAAGCAGGTTTATGTGCTCCTGTCTGCTGTCAGTCAGGTTTCTGTGCACTATCAATCAGTTGCAATCACCTGTTTTTCCTTTCTTGGGTTTGGGTACCCAGTGCATAATTGCCAGTTGCAAGCTCCTAAAAAGGGCAGAAATTACTCAGTTTGTCAGATTGTCCAATATTCTGCTTAATTGCAAATTATTTGAACTGAAAAAAATTTTTTTTCTTTCCATTTGGAGTTCACTCGCAAACCCAGCAATAGGTGTGCAGATCATGTGCAACACTTTCCACTGAATATGTCCTCTAACCCTTCCTAAACCTATATTCTTGGCCAGTTCACCTCTGCCTGTCTTTGAATGTCTGCAGAAATCAAGAATCTGAATTCAGTTCTGTCTTCAGTAATTCCAGCTATGACCTTCAGAAACTACCTTAAATTCAGCCACTAATTATCTTCTCTCTTTTGTGAAATGAGATGAATGTTCTCTATCTCTAAGTCTGTATAAAATACAGTTAAAATTAAAGATAGTCTCCAAATGCTAATAAATGCAATCCCAAGCCTACAGAATCGGTGTCAGTGGGAGTTTTGCCATGGAATTCAACGGGAGCAGGGTCAGGACCTGATATAATTGAGAGAAGTTGTTAATATACATCACTTACTGCCTACCTGCAGTTCTTGTCTAGCTAATAAAGTCACTCACTGACATAACAATATAGAGTGCAGGAGCAGGTGACACACTCTACTGTGTGCTTATGAGGTCTTTTATAGCACACCTTTCCCTTCAGTACATAGTGGAGGGTATATAAATATACTCCATATGCTTTATACTACTATATTGAGTAACTTTTTGAATGCATGCTTTGGCAGCTCAGCGTATCCCTTACTATGTGACATCCATAGCAGATTAGCAACTTCTGTGCACTCATGAAAGCACCAGAATAGTCTAACACCAGTAGCTGTTCAATATACCTAATTGGCTTTTGGAGAGCACTAGTAGGCTCAGAATTAAGAATTGATGGGTTGTTTGTTTGTTTGTTTAAATATTTTTCTTTGTCATCAAAGGTTTATGTTCGTGGTATTCCAAATGTGTAACATTAAAAACAAAATTATATGCAATCAGCATTTGAAGCCACCTGTTTTTTCAGGGGGGCTGTGGCTGTTAGATGAAATCAGTGACAGCAGCAGAAGCAGCTCCTAATCACACATTCTTCCCCTGTCTCTCACTCTGAGTTACTACGTTATTTAGGTTGATAACCATAGAAGATTCTTAGTTATGCTGTAGTCCACATTTTCCGTATGGTCAGGAAAGATTGTAAACCAAGGAGTAGGACTGTGCAAGGTAATAAATATTTATGAATAAAGGAATACTGTGTATCATGGTATAGAATATTGTGTTCTCAAAAACTTTGACCTTAAAAATATTTATTTGTTAAAAAAACTCCGATGAAGTTATAAAGATAAGGATTGTTTACTGTCCTTGTTTAATAAAAAAAAAAAAAAAAAAAAAAAAAGAAAAGAGAAAAGAAAAAAAAAAAAGAAAAGGAAAAAAGTTCTAAGCAAAAATGAAGAAGTTTTGTATCTTCATCTAAGGTGGTGGAGAGGCAAAGATGGAAAGAATGAATTTGTATTTGATGTTGATCATTGTAAGAGAAGTGTGAAGAAGAGGAAAATGTCAGTCAATATCTTTTGAAATGACTTGATGTTGGGAGAAAAATGTCAAATTTTAAGAGATCAACTTGTTTATTTTATCAAAAAGATGAGAGAATGTTTCTACTTAAACATCAAAGTAGCTTAAGATAAGAAAAACTCCTGATGTGAAAGCACTATCATTTTGCAGAGAAACACAGAGCTAAAATGCACAAACAAACATGTTGCACTAATATAAGAAAAAATTGGGAACAATTAACTTGGCTTTGTTTTTATTTATTTGGTTGGTTGATTTTCTGCATTTTCTGGGTTTGGGGGATTTTTGGTTGTTTGTATGGGGTTTTTTAAAGCTTTTTTGCTATTTATTTATTTTCTTGTTGATGTTGTTATTGGTCTTTAAGAATTAATTTACAAAGAAAACTGAACTATGTTAGTGAATTTTGGGGTTTATAATATTTTTTATCTCAATGTCAGGCTAATATCTAACAAAATGTTAGACAAAGTGCAAATAATTGTAATTAATGTATCAAAATTACTAGTTCTGCAAAATTTAAGGCACAATTGATATATCAAATTCGTCTAGTAATGGTGCTTTCTGATCTGGAATATTATATAATTTTGAAATGCTTGTCAAAAACGAGATAATTACTTTCAAAGTAAATTGACACAACTTTTAGTGAAATGCAATTTTTTTTTAATTTTTTTTTTACCTATATCAATTTATGCATTTCAGAGTGAAGAAGATCTCTCTTTCAATACCAGAATTTTAGTGTGCACAGAATGGAAAAAATTATTTGAGTTACCTCTGAATGTCTCATTGATATTCAAGATACATTACTCATTCCTGAACTAGCAAGTCCTAGATATAAAAGGAAGAATCTTTCAAAGTGTCTCAGGTTATGCCAATTTTAGATCCATACAGCTTTAATTAATATTTTAAAATAAATTTTAAAAATAAAATAATCCAAACCAATCTCCAAATCTTTAAATTGTTTTGAAATGTAAATATAATTCATGTTTTGTTGTTTACTTAAGGAGAAAAGTACTATAACTCTATTTTGTGAGCCTCCCCCCCTTCAATTTTAAAGCTCTGTTGATGGACACATCCTTTTAGAACTCACACCATGTCTGGCTGCAGTTGTCACTTTACATTGAATTGTAAGTTGACAAGAAAGTCCTAGCCAAATGCTACACTTTAACAAGACGACACATGAGACAATGAAACCTGAAATGACATGGTTTTCTTTTTTTCACTATTTTTTTCTTTCTTGACATGCAGTATTTTCCTGAGGAAATAAGAAAAAGAAGAAATTAAAAGTATGGATGTACTAGAACTCTCCATTGACAATGACAGCATCCAGTTGCCTCTCTTAAACTATGCTTCCAGTTTCTAAATATCAGTATTGAGGTGGGATAAAGTTAGGCCAAATAAAGAAGTAATGCAGTGGTGACAAGATTTTTTTTTTTAATTGAAAGGACTCTTTTGAGTTTGTTTTTATTCTTCAAGGAAAGGGGAAATAAAAATAAATGAGTGGATAAAATGTTTTTTGCTGAAGAATGTGGGGTTTTGTGTTCTCTGGTAATTTTCTTCTAATAACCTCTCCTAGTTAGGACTTAGTCTCAACCTTAGGTACTCAGTCTCTGAAACCAACCATGGAAAGCTGCCCACATATTTTCCTATATATCTGCACATTTGAAGCTCTTTTGATGCAAAGTGTAACTCCATACAGCAAAGCACAAACAAATAGAAACAGTGCAAACACAGAGCTGGAGTTCTGACCTGGCAATGGAGATTCTCCACTTAATTTATTTTTATTTAAAAAAAGCATAGTGTTTGTGCTCTTTTGGAACAACTCTGCCATATGCATAAGTTGAAACTTCAGGAATTGCTTCAAAATGAAATCCAGTGAGGGAAGTTTCCACCCATGTCAGATGGCATCACGAGGTGTTTTGGCATCTGGTGACCCATGTCAATTCAAGTAGGCAACCCGTGATAACTGGGATAACCAGCAAAAACAGTAGGTTAATAAATCCATTCTCCACCTAAGAAACCAAAGTGTCTTCAGCTCTGTGGTTCCTTTGAGTCCTGGAGATTTTCAGTATGGCTAACCACAACTTATTCAGCAATTTATGGAACCAAAATTCAACAACTTAAAATTCAGCAACTTATGGAACCAACACAGGTCTCAAGACAGAACCTCATAAATCAGGTCACAGGTGGTGACCTCATCTTCTCTTCCCTAGTCATCCATCCTCAATATTCCAAACCCTCAGTAACTTAACTATTGGCATCTAGAGAACTGTTATGCAACAAATGTTTATTTCCTATTTTTTCAAAACCAAAAAGGAGGTGAGAAAAGAAAATTCCAAGAAGGTGACTTCAAAAACAGCCCGCCCAAAAATGCAGCAGGTACACCTGATGCTTAATGAGGAGCAGCTAGTTTTGAGACAAACACAAAGCTCTGTTTCCAGCCCCCACTGGGAAGGAGAGGAGATATGCAAATGAATGTCTGGGAAGATTCACGGCTCCCAAGCTTGTGTGTGCTCCCTTTTTTGTCTGCAACACTTCATTTGTGAAGCACATCTTCCCCAGGGGGGAGTACAACAAGATTCAATTCAGATTTTCCCTAAATTAAATTTAATGCAATGGCCACAGAGCCCCAGGGGGGTGGGGTGGGGATGAGCACACTTCAGATCCCGATAGAATGATGACTTATTTTGAAAGCAACCAACTTTTGAGCAAATTTGAACTGCGTGTGACAGGGGCATAGGGTGGTGGAGTGAATTAATGTGAGAATTTAATGAGCTATATTATTACTGTCCTACTCTGAAAAACTAAGGCTTTCTAAAGCAGTTAGGAGCAGTTAAAAGTGAAGACATGCTAACTAGAATTTTGCATTTATATTTCTTTGATATTTTCTAGAATTTATTCATTTAAACTTTTGCTCATACCCTTGAGATGGTTGGGATGACTCTAAGTACTTGGCTGCTAGAGTCACAACTTTTAAGAAAGACTGTCATCTTGTAGGTTCTTAAAGTTAGGGTATACATACAGGAAATGATTACTCAAAACCATTAAGTCAAAGTGTTTATACCACATCCCTCATTTATGAATACCTCTAAGGTTGAAGCTAATGGAAATCACCTTCAGTCATTTGAAATAAGGATTAAAGATACTTTTGGTTTATTACTTTCTGTGATATGCTATACAGAGTTACAAAAGACTTTTCCAAATGCTCCACACGAGGAATAAACCAGTCAGCCACAAATATGGGAAACCAGAAATGATAAAGCAGCAGTGACCCAAGATAAGAGAACATACTATGGCCTGAAGTGATCCAGGAAATGTTATTCAGGCAAATCACTCTAGATTAAATTAGAATAGATTGTAATTTCACAAAATATGCTACTTAACATTTTGAAATACATCCAGTGCTACACCAAAAGCCATGTTTCCACTTAAAAAATTAATGAACAGCACTAACTGATCCAAGATGCAGGTTCATTGAGGAAATATATAATTACCCAATTGCAAATTTTAATGAAAAATTTAGAACATGCTTCTATATCTTTCCTTTATCCTAGAGATTTTGCCACCTGGAGTGTGTGGTTCATACACTATTTCTCTTTGAGATCTAAGAAAGTTTTGTTCTGATAAAACTCTTAGCAATTCTCATGCTCTGTTGTGATTATAGTAATCAAGTTCCAATTAAAAATAAATGTCATAAAAAATTGTGGGTAAACAATGTAATAACTCACATGAAACCACTAATAAATATCTGTAGAAGGAGAAGCATTTGTAGAAGTCTCCTCTGTACGTCTCACAGTGTGATAACACTTGCAATAAACTTTTCTGCTTTATAAATATTTAGAAGCAGGAGTCACAAGACAGTTCGCAAAATTATGTTAAAAAAAATGTAAATATTAGAACAGAAAGAGAAAAACAAGGATGTGTCAAAACCCCACAATTTTTATTTTTTTTTTCCAAATGCCAGAACATTTTTCCCAAACCAGTGCTGCTTTAGGGATTATAATAGTTTTGAAAAACATATCTTAAGCTCACTTATGATGGTTTGAATGGTTTAAATTTAAAGAAGATTCCAGAATTAGAGTTGTACACATAAATAATCACTGACATAATATAGCATCTTCTCAGGGAGAACGTGAATGTAAAAACTCTTGGAAATAGTTTGATGATACCATTTGAAATGCAATGTCCCAGAAATGCATGCTTTTATGATTCTTGTTAGATTTTAAATGATTAAAAGCAAGTGCAGAAGATATAGATATAATAAAAATCCTCATTATTAAATATTCCACAATGGTACAATGAGTTAAATTATCTTGTCAGCATATATTTAAAATACACAAACTAAACAAAGAATATGATAAAATAGAAAGATATATGTGTCCTGTTTTCAAGAAACATGTGATTAACAGAGAAAAAGCTGTGTGATATATTGTTGAGAACATTAAACCAATTTGAACAAATTTTATGAATATATGGATCATATATTCTCTTCCATAAATGCTTTTTAGATAATAATATCCTTCAGCAATGACAAAATGATTGCAGCTGATCTACAGTATTTTTTTTTTTTTTGTTATGTGCTTTATATCCATAAAAAATAAATTTAAAAAAAGGTAACATAAAAGAGAGGGAGAGAAAGATACTGGGAGCATGGCAGGATTTTTTTTTGTTTTTTCTGTTTTTAAACTGAAAGAAATTTTACTCATTGTACAAAAACAGAGCAACTCTTCCCTGTGGCTCTCTAATAGGGTCTTGTTTTAGAAGCTGTGTCAGTTCCTGAAACAAAAATAAGTGAACCTTCTATTGGCAGCTGGTCCACAGTGATGTCAAGAGCTGATGCAGCTCTAAAACACCCTGTGAGAGAGAAATTTAGTTTGTTATTACACAAGTGGCTGATAGTTTTCATCTGATATTAAATAGTCCCCTACAGTATCATCCTCTTAGAGTCAATGGTTTTGCTATTAATATATGGATGTATTATGAGTCACGTTTCACAATAACAGCAAAATTGAAGCATTAATGAACATGGCTTTAGCAGGTATTGCATTAGAAATACTCCATCCTGCCTACAGCACATTTCTTGTCCAGCAGGTGCAGAGAGACCTTTTTAGGGAGCAATATATCAAAGGAAATAGAAGTGGTTTCTGACATCAGCACCCATTCTAGCTAGATCATTTGAAGTTGATTTGACATGAAATGGAGCAGGCAAAAGAAGAGGGTGGATATGAAATAAATTTCTTAAGTTGTTCCACTTAAATCCTCAAATCTGTGGTGCAATGTACTGGCATTCTTACATGGAAAACAAAATCAGAAACTAGGAGAAAACAGAAAAGAAACAGTGAATTTTGCAATACCACCTCACTCCAGCACTAGGCTAGTAGCTTTTTTTCTCATCTTGAGGGAAAAAAAAAAAAAAAAAAAAAAAAAAAAAAAAAAAAAAAAAATCAAAAAAAAAAAAAAAAACCCAAACAAACAACAAAAAAAAAAAAAACAAAACAAAAAAAAAAAAAAAAAAAAAAAAAAAAAAAAAAAAAAAAAAAAAAAAAACGCGGAATTTAACTCTAGTCTACCTGTTATCCAGATGCTCAAACTTTGACTGTAACCCTCTTGGAAACATCACAGTCGTGAGTTTTTGAGGGGCCTGCATATTATCCAACAAAATGGAAAAAACAGGAGTGAAACCACTGCAATCTGGATGGAGAAAAAGGAAGACAAGGGAGGTGCAAAATGGTGTTTGCAAATAGTTTTTATCACCATCCTTCTGTCAAATACAGCCACACCGGCACAGACCCAGTTTGGCCCTCTCTGTTTGAAAAGTGCTTTGAAGTTGAAACATATTTTGTATGTGCTAAGTATTATTATTAAAATTAATTGATAGGGGGACTGTTCTGTTCAGCTGCCTGCTAGCTTAGATTGAGTTATGCTGCAGGATATTGTTTGTGTTGTGATGAAGAAGGCTGTGGTAATACTCTCTGACTGCCTCTCCCCTGGGAACTCTCCCAAAAGCAAAATGTGCATCTGATGAGAGTATCCCAGTGAGCAGCGATTTAAATACATAAATAAAATTAATAGGAATGAGGAACATGTGCGGGAGGTAATTTGAGGTCTTCATAAGCATCAGTCTTCAGTTTAGATAAAAATTGTCAGTGGTCTTAATTTTGGAGGTAATGAGTGGTCCAAATTTCACTCCAATAGGGAAAAGAAGTCTTAACAGAACTTTTAAGCTTGCTCTGAAATTGATTTCAAACTAAGGTCATCTCTCATCTGCTGTCCAGGGTCTTTTCTTGTATGCTTTGATGATTTACTAAAAATGAAGCCAGTTTTCTTTTTCAAGGCATCTACAGAGACATCTGATTCAGGCACCTCAGACCTTCTTTGCACTCAGTGAAGAGAAAGGGTAGGGGAGGAGAGAGAAAAGTTGATGATTCATGCTGATGCTTAAATGGGCTGTGCCTTCTTTTCTTGAAGGTACAGTCTCGTCCAGAACCTGAATGTGTCTCAGCTAAAGGATACCCATTAATTTTTACAGTTCCTCCCCCCACAGAATCAAACCTGATCTAAAAGACCCCGATAGAGACAAACTGTCTCTGCTTCCTATAAGTTCTCCACTCACCTTTTCTTTTTTTTTCTCTCTCTTTTTGAGTGTGAATTCCTAGAATCTTTTATTTGCTGTTCCTACTTTCCAGAGCTAAGCCTGCCATGCAAACATCTTCGCTAGACTGCAGCTGTCTCATTCTGCATAGCAGACTCAAAACACAGCTCTCACCAGTCCATGCTATGCTAACTTATGATTGAAACATTCAGACCTGAACCCCTGGAATTTTCCATCTGTTTTTCATCTGCTGAGCTGATGCTAGAAGGGCAACTGCTGTGAGAAACCCTGCAGGGCAGGTTTTACCAGTGGGTGTAATGGAGAAACAGTAGCTAACACTCTCAGATACAGGGCAAGAGGATGCTTAATAAAAGAAAATATAGATCAAAAAGATATAAACACACATCACAGCATGATCCAAATCAGTGTGCTATTAGATTGCAGGTTTGTGCTATTTAGTTTTTTTGTAGTTTTGTTTTTGTTTGTTTGTTTGTGGGTTTTTTGTTAGTTTTTGTTTTTGTTTTTTAATACATACACACACAAATCCTCAAGACCGTGTGCACTAGTGTGTCTCATGGGAGAAAGTAAAATCCTGAGATTTGTGCAACACTTAAATGGAGTGAAAGGTCTTATTGAGATTCTGGACAAGGAGAAGGGAAAACTGAGAGCCACTTCTCAGCCAACAGTGTCACCCACTTCTTGAGCAAATAAAGTGAAAAAAAATAGCTGATGATTTGATGTGTTTGGTGCAACTTGCCTTTAAAGTCCCAAGTATGCAAATCCAAGCCTGAAGTCTGCTGAGCACTGCTAAAGACCCTGAGGCCTTGTTTAATCCTTGCACAATGAATCTGTGATAGCAGGTATGCTACCTGCAGTAAAACGTGGAGCCATATACACCTGCTGCCATATGGAGAAACAAGCATGGATGGACTTTGAGCTCCATGGCACCCTTATTCTCTGCCTAGAAAAAGAGTCTGCAGTGAGCACTGTCCAGGAGGATGTGTTTCATTGTAAGAAATATTTACAAGGTCAGTCATCAAAATGTGTCTTAAATAATCTTTAATGTTTCTTCATGCTGCGTTTTGTCCTGGATTAGCTTCATTTCTGACAAGAAAGAAAAATAAGCAAGAAAAAGGAATCAAAAGAAATGCACACAAAAGCACATGCACACATACATATGCACACTGAGAAATTGTTATATAAAATGACCAAGGAAAATCAAGAAAAATAATTATTGCAGCTGATGAAGCAGAAACCCCATTATGGCTAGATGCTAGTTCACAATGTAGGGTCCTGGAGGTTGAGAGCTAAATGCATTTTTCAGCATCTTTAACACAATTTATTAAATTAAGTTTTAAAATGAACCACATTTCTACCCACTCTATATTTTCCCTCCTCCTTGCTCTCTGCTTAGGGCATTTAACAGTGTTTATCACTCTTGGTTTGCTTCCTCTCATTTTCAGGCCTGATGCTGGAGTGTGAAACTCTCCTTCCATTTATGCTAGAAATGTTATTCATACACATATCAATCCTTATACTGGGGTGCAAGGTGGGGAGAGAAAAACATCTGCAATATCTTTTGGCGTCTTCTGATGAAAGCCTGAGGTGCTTCAACCCAGAACTAAATCAAAGCTTTGGCATGAAGCTATGTCTCCTGTTAAATCAATGGTACCATTGAAGCAGGAATGATATCCACAAATCAAATATCTTCCTAAAGTGGAAATCTAAGGGGTAAAATGGTAAATGCACTTAAAATCTGTATGCATGTTGCTGGCATTCATCTTTTCCCAGAAGGAGTTTCCAGCACTGGAGCTGCTGAATATATAAGTTTCAGAGGCAGTCTGAAGTAAATCTGTTACGGCCTTTTCTCAGATGTAATCCTTTGACCATGCAGCTGGGTAATCCCCAAACCCTTTAGATACAGCTAGTGAGTCTGTGCTGAAATTATGCTGCAGGTATCTTTCAAAAAGAGAAAAAATGTTCAAAATCTTGCAGCATATGGCACACATTTTTAGGATAATTTTTTACTTGAGTTTCATCTTTCTTCTTTTGAACTTATTGTAAGTTAAAACCCAGTTTTAATTCCCATGAGATCTTAGTCTCATGTCTCCTGAATTTTAACTCAGGTAATTCTTTTTCATTCCTGCACACTGATACTGGCTCTGTGTTTGCAAAGACAGGTTCACTTTCACTGTCAGTTTCTAATTTGCATGGAAAATAATTAAAAACAGTAACTCCTCTTTTTAAGTGAAGAAAGAAATGGGAAGAAGTGAAGTGAAAACATCAAAAGTGGCAGTTGCAAAATGGAACATGGAAGCCATAACACCCATCACAGAGGCATTTGCTGTGGATACACAGCACCACAAGGCTGGAAGACATGCCTAATTCCTTGTCTTTTCTGGCAATTGTGCAACATGCACAGTACTGCAAAATTAATTGCAATATTAAAAAAAAATATTATGAAGAAAAACAATGTCAGCCTTTGGGTTTCTGAGAAGGAATTGCAAGAAAAGAAATGAGGAAAAAATGCAAAGACAGAAATACCTATCAATCCCTTTCTCCGATTACAAAGTATGAGAAATTAATTCAGGATATAGTTTCTGATGTGGATTTTGACATAGTGTCTATTCACATATGCATAGTATGAGTAGCTCCAAGTATAACCTGGTTGAAGAGCAATTTAATTAATAACACTTAAACCATAAGCTTTCATTTATAGTGAGGCCCTCTGGGACTTATTTCTTTGCATCACTCCTGGAATAAAAAGGAGACCTAAAATTTGTGCAAATTACTTTATATGTAAGGTATACAAAGTCACATATACAGCAGTTTCACACAAATTAATTTGTGTATGCAGCCGTGGAGGGAGGGAATTTTGAGGGGTGTCCATATGAAGAACAGCTGTATGAATAACAGTTTATTAAGAATCTTTTTTCTTGATTTAATTTTTTTCCCCTTTATATAAAAAAGGAACATGGCAAGATTATCTTTCACAACTATTAGCAAAGATCTATTTATACAGATGCCTCTCTAAATTATTAATTCAATCATCACCCCACAGATAAATGTTGAGTCATAAAGGCACAAGCTGATTTAATATCTGAGAATGAAACTTTTGAGTCAAAGGACTGTATCACATTAGAAGTGCTGGGCTAGAAATGGTTAGGCTTTGAAACCTAATACTATAGCAAATAAATCTGGCAATATGTTTTAAAATAGAGAAGAGGAAAAAAAAAACATAAATTGCAGCCATGAAAGTATCATCTGAGTATTTTTCGACCAAATTACTGCATATTTCAAAGGTGTATTATCAAGGTAGTTTTCTTTCTGAGGGTCAAATGAATAACTTGTCAAATGAATAACTATCAGTCTAATAAATAATGCTTTACTCCATGTGAGCATATATGTGTTAGATAGAAATCAACAAACAGCACCAATTTAAAAGCTCTGAATTTTGCTCAAAGGGTAAAAGGTGTATGAATCACCAGAGTCAATTATAAAATACAAAACATGTTTTAAAGTAAATATTATGAAATAAATGTAAAAAGTGGGGTTTCTTTTTCCAGACTGAAATGTTCACAATTCCTCTAGAGATGTGGCTTCCCACATTTAGGGCCATGACTCAGAACAAGATGATAACACATTTGCCTTTGAAATTTCCTTCATGCAAAGTTCTGAAAGCAAATACATCCATAAGGATAACACCCAAGCTGTGCAATTGGAAGCAGGACATGTAAACAACTCTGAAACAGTTAACCATGGCTGTCCCACACAAACACAAATGTAAGGAACTGTGCCATATGTAAAGACAGCATCATACCCTAAGGGCACTATCCCTTTTTCTTATCTCCTTTTTAACTGAGATTCAGGCTAACTCCAAAGCAGAACACAGACTGTTTTCTTTGCTGCCTAACCTCCAGATTTGTTAATCCATCGGTGTTTCACTAATCACCCTCTGAGCTCCTCAGATGCCCAGATGTAGATGCTGAAACACACATCCTAAGTGGCGACATCCTTCTATGTGAAACTCCACTGCAACACAGCCGGAATTTACAGGCATGAGCCATTAGGCAATTCCTCAGTGAGAGTCAAAATTCAGCTCTGACCTAAAGTACTTTACCCCCTCCTCTGAATCATGGTGCTCTTACTGGAGTGTCTGGAGGCTGGTCTGCTCAGTGTGAAAGCACTGGATTTAGCATCCTCCATTTGAATGACAGAGAATGGCAACTGGAGATTGCGGCAGAGCTTCAAAGTAGCTCTGCTGGGAAAGGCTAATGCTTCCTGTGCACTGGATGAATCATGCTGGGAAGGAAAACCACATCTTGCATAGTCAGTGTGGTCAGGGAGGAGCCACTGCAGATAGACCAAAAGCCTGTGATGGCTTTCAAAGGCATTTTCCTTTCATCATCTCAATTTGATATTTATGAAGCTCTAGGTACTTTGGATTAATGAGATACTAAGGATAGCCATGAGGTGAGTTCTAAGCTAACCACATAAATTAGTTAGGTTGGGTTCTACTGTGGTAGAACAGGAGCCAAACAGCATCTGTTTTCTCCTTGTTTTTTCTCCCTCTCAATAAAAGAGTTCCAATCAGGAAGCTTCCAATCTTGTAGAGCTCATAAATTGGAAAGTTTCTGGCAACTAGGTATATGAAGTTTTTCTGATTCTACTAACACCAGGTCCACTCATGGACTGGGGAGCTATGCTTAGCTCCTAATAGATGTAGCTATTAATGTAAGATATAGCTAATAGATTTCAGTGATAGAAACTTGGGAAGATGTTTTGGGGTATTTTTTCAACAGATGTTCTGGAAATATTTTTAAAACCTTTTTCTGAAATGCCATCAATTTTCAAGATTCAAGGGTTGCAGTGATTCTAGGCCCAATTTCCAAGGAATTAAACCTCTAAATACGTTGAGGAAAGTCCTGTAATCTCCAGGATACAGTACATTGTGGAATTTTATAATCTATTGTGTCAAAAAGAACATCTGTGTAGTCATGGTAGTATTTTTAAGAAGCTTCTCACTTAAAAATCACATTTATCAATGGTCTTGCTCTGTGAGTAGCCATTTGTGAGTGAAACAGTCATATTTTCTTTTAAGACACAGCAGATTTTTTTTAATTTAAGTTAAATTTTCCTTTGTTTTTATATTTCTATTAATAGTGAAAGGCACTGACCATAGCTCCCTTTAAAGTACAAATAAAAGGTAATAGATGGTGAAGACTGAAAAATAAAGTAAAAAAAATCTGATCCCACTAAACAGGATACCTGGATAACAGCTATGAGAGTTTTATTGTCTGTTCAGAATAGAGAAATATCTGCTACTCTTAGTTTTGCTCAGAGCTTTGGCTTACCTTGATTCAACATAATAAGTAAAACCAGACATTCTCTTTTCAACGAACATTAGAAATTGTTCTAGAAAGACCCTATTAGTTCTGCTTTTCCAGTTCTCAACAGTGTGACATTATGAGCAATGATAGGCTTTACAGACTTAGTAAAATGTGTTATTGTCCTTGCTGACAAGCCCTGGCAAGATGCTGTCTGTGTTTTCACAGAGTGCAATGTCAAAACTTTCTTATACAAAGCTCGAGGACCTGTACAGAATGAGCTACAGCAGGCAGAGATTAGCAAATTCCCACCGTAGCTGTTTACAGATTTGCCACTTGTGTATTCACTTGTGGGGCGTCATGGTTGTGTATTGAGCATCCATAAATCACTGAGCTCCCCGGCCTTGCTATGAAAATATGACAATTCTGCTAGGCACCTGCTCCACCCTCTATTTCTGTCACCTGCCAGAATGACAGCGGGCCATAAACGTCTCCCTGTGCTGAAGTCTCAGCTCTGATTCCATGGAATTAAATGACCTTGGCCAAGATGATATTTTTTGATGTGGAGAGCTTATCCCATTCTTCATGCAAAGGAAGCAGGGCTCTAAACTTGAGTGACAGAAGTCAAATCTTGAAGGAAGAAACAAACAAACAAAACGACAAAAAAACAAACCAACCAAACAAACAGAAAAAAAAACCCATTGACTTTATTTTAATATTTCTTCTTCAATATGCTGAGTTTTACCAGGTAATTGCCCGACACAAATATTTATGAATGTCAGACCACGGAGTTTTATAGCATTTGCTCAGAGAATAACATCATTTAATGAATTCTACCATGCACATGGGACTCGGGTCTTTAATGAATAGGTCACTGTGATTTCTAGAGATGGCTGTCACTTTGAGATATGAGAATCATTTCTCTTTGGTGAAGAGGAGCTTGGATATGTGCATATTTAGGGGGTCTTTTTTTGTACAACTTTAGGCCTCTCAAAAAATAATGCAGAGCTGGGGGTAAGATTTAGGAGACTTCAGGTGTTCTATCACTGAGATCCCCAAAGATTAGGAGAGTACACACACAATTTAAAATAAAAGCAAAAATACCCCCAATTCTTCTGAATAATAGTTTTTTCTTGTTACTCCTTGAGTTCTGAAGCATCAATTATGTAGTAGCAGTTTTTGTGCATTTTTTTGTCATGACTCATTGAGGATTATTTGTCTCACAAGCTTCTTCCTTTGCTAAAATTTCATGTATAAATACAAGAGTGATACCATATAACAAAACTATTTATATGTAGTTAAATCTTTTATATCAGAATGTTCTTACGTTCTTTACAGTCCTGTATGGGATGAAGGAAATTACTACCATACACCATTTCCATGTGTGGAAGAACTTGACCTTGATGTTACAACAATTGCCTCATATACAGAGATGTACCAGAAACATCCAAATAAAATTCATCATAAAAAAAAAAAAAAAAAAAAATAAAAATCAACATTATGTCAAAAGTGGTCTTGCCTTTTTTGGCACAAGAGAATATTGATTAATTCTCTTAACTGTGGAGGCAAACCTTTCTATCCATGACTTTTCCCTTGCAAAGTCAAAAAAGGACTTCAATTCCCACGTTAACTGTCCAATTTAATTTTTTATTATTTTTACAGGAAGAAAAACACATTAAAAAGGATAAAGCAATAAATAAAAGCATTTCTCAAATCTAATTTAATAAGCTTCTTGAACTACTAAAAGTAGTGCTTTTATAGAGCAGAGGAACAGATGTATTTACTGAGAAAATGAAGAGTTTCTTTGTGTACAATGGAAATGAAAATGGCATTATAATCTACAGAATAGACTGTTTTAGTTGAAAAAGAAAGATAAGCTTTACAACATATGGGGCATCACAGGATGTAGAAATGAAATAAGCAATATCAAGGATTTTGAAGTAAGCATGAAAGAAAAATTCTAGCTTTTTTTACCCACTTATTTTTAATTAAGATCTCCCTATTCCTGCTGAATTAAAGGTACTGCAATACAGCCAAAACATAAATCTGTTGTCTAAAACTCAAATGTTTCAAGTTTGGATGAACCTCTTGCAGCGTGGGATTGAAACAAGAGGTGATTTCACATTCAAGGACTTCATTCCAGAAACATCACCTCAATTCCTCAGTGGAAAGGGTGCTTGCAAAAATTCAGTTCTTCTCCAACCTAAATAATTCTATGATTCTGTGATTCTGTGAATCTTACCATCTTTTATTCATTTTGAGTCTTTCATCTTTGCACTCTGCACACTTGCACCTATTTTAAGGTGATTGACCTGTGACAGAAAGTTCTATTGCCTGACCCTGCTGCATGATATTAAAATTGCAAATGTTTCTCTATGATGATTTTCCCTTCTAAAAGAAAAGCTTATCTAACATACCTAACATGTGCAAAACCTTTCTTAAGAACATCCACAGCATTTTTACATTAATTATAATTAATTTTCTAGCCTAGTTTCCCTTTTGATATTATTTGGAAAGTTAATGGGAAGTTTTAATCAAGGGGTTTGTAGTTATGTAAAATATGGCCCAAGTTTGGAGCCAGTTAATGAGATTTTTTTTTTTTAAATGCAACAAGTTTATAGGATTTGACTTTTTTATCTTATTGTGGATTTTTTATCCGTTATGGAATTTGCATTAAAAATGTTGCTTATTGTGAGGTTACCCCCCTATTTTGTCAGTTGGTATTTATGGAATCCTATATCAGTTTTAAGAACCTCTAATTTATGTACTTCGAATAGGTGTTTAGTCAGATAAATCCTCAGTGTAACTTATCCAGGTAAAAGCAAATAATGGGGGAAAACTACAAACAACCAAACAAATCAAACAATACATAAAGTTATTGAAAGAAATACAATTTTGAAATGGTGTAAAAAGAGAATATTTATATTATTGCAATGAAGTGGTCTAAATTTAGCTATCAGTGGAAAATGTGTGATGGAAACAAACCAGAAAATACTAACTTGAGTGTGGATTTCTGGTCAGAAAATACCTTTGAAAAAGACCAATTACTTCAATCACAACATGCTTTCTTTACAGCTAACACAAAGAGCAGGGACAACAGCAAATTATTGCTGTAGCCAAATAGAAATGGAAGAGCCAACTTTCTCCTGAAAGAATTTGTTCATTGCTATCCATTAGTCAATTCCATGTAAATCTTGAAGTGACCTGTAGTAGACTTTTTAATATTATAAATCTTTTAGTGGTCAATATGACCAGTAACACTGCTGAGGACTTGTTCTCCTGGGTGTCAATGTGCTTTATGGGTTTGACTACAATGAGGACACATCCTTTCATTTCTGCACAGGAATGAGTGGATTGTAGCAAATTCCTTGGGTGACTCAGAGCACTAAATCACTCCCTTTCCCATGAAGAATACTATTCAGCTTCTGCCTCCTCTCAGGAAGCAACTCGCATTTTGTAGAAGAGCTTTTTATTCAAATAAACACCAAACAATAAACTGGCTTTTCAATAAGGATGCTCTCTTAAAGTGGCAGTGACATCCTGTGCCTTAATCCACTCCCCTGACTCAAGCAATAAAGTGACAAATGAAATCAGTGACTGTTGAGAAATAACCATGTTCAGTTCAACTGGATACACACACACACTCTTCCCGTGAACAAATCTATCCTTTAAGAAACTAGCCTTTAAAGTTACAGCACCAGACTGCGAGTTGTAAAACAAAACAGCAAGAAAAATCCCAGAAAAAAAAAAAAAACCCTTCTTAAAACATATGGCTAGAGAATAAATAATAGATAACATTGACTGTTGATCAGTTGATATACCATATTAGTTCCACAGAATGAGCTAAAGATGTGTTTCTGAGCTTATCAGATGCATTTCTGTTTACAAACCCCATGACAAAATTCTATGGCAATGACTCTAAATAATATTGGAAGCCACATTATTATATCTAGTTCTGTGGAATACTGCAGTATTTGTTCATAATAAACGTTATGTCTAGACTTCCTTCCAGTGTGTTCATGTTCCCAAAAGCTAATCAATAGTTGCTTTACTCACTCTATTGAGTTTCAGCACATTAATTAACGTATCCTTCAGTAATCAAAACAGACCTCATCACCAGATCAAAGAGAAGAGTTTGAAATTGGTTTTGTTAACAATAAAGCCATTTGTCCCTTCTCTCCTACGACCTTATCCAAGAAGAACAGAAGTGTAAAATACTTCCAGATCAGAACAGTAGTTTTATAAATGCATATGGACCAAGCAAAAGTCTCTGTCACTCTTGATCTTTGCTTTACATTTCATATCAATAGATAAAATCAAAGTCTTTGAAAAAGGTCTAATACAGAGAGAATAGAGTGAAATCCCTTGATTAAAATTCACTTCTCTAAATATTTTTTTATTAAAAATTGCATAGTGTGAAGCTACTGTTTTAGTACTGACAGTACTAAAAAACATATATCAGTCAGAAATTTAATGCTTATGTGGTCTAGTTCAACACACTGATGATTTCTAACATTTCCATTTCCTGAATTATTGTTTTACGACTTAAAAACACTTTTTTCTTGACTAGACATACATAATGTGACAGCAGAAGTCACTACTACAGGTTTATGAACTGGGATATAGCTGTAAATCAATATTGAAAACCATGGCAGTTTGCCACATTAATTTGAGAGCCAGAGAAGAGTTGTTGTTTGTTAAAAGAGTTTATGCCTTGATTTCAAGAAGCAAGAAAAATAAAAAAAAGAGAAAGTCTGGTCTCTCTCATGAGCCATACTGGCACTTGATTCTCTGGCAGTAGCTGATTTTGGTGAGATACTTAATTCAGGAACATGTTGCCAGAGTCCCTGTGGGGCAGCTGCACCCAGGCGAGAATTGGAGGAAAGCTGTTTATTTTAAAGGTGTCTCTTTTCCCAGGGTGTTAGCATGTCCTTCTCCATCTCTTCACATGGGAACTGCCAGGTCAAGCTGCTGAAAGTCAGAATTGCTGGAAAGAACCATCAACTATAATGAAACCAGAGGTTCCTGCCATAGGCAAGTGCTACCAGATTTACATCCTGAATGCAGTTGATCTGCTGAATAATATCACAGGCCATTCAATTTATTAAAATGGAAACTATGGCAGAACCCCATCTCTGCAAACCTATTATGTTGAATGACTCTGTACACAAACTTGAAAATTTAGGGTGCTTTTTAAGTTTCAGCTAACTGGATTTCCACGTATCCATTTTTAGAGTGTTTAGGGTATAAAAATACGAATTTTCACACTCCAGTGCATCCAGTGCATTTCTCCATGCAAAGAAAATGCATTTCTCAGATGAAGCACCCAAACAGCATATCACTTGTTAAGAAATCTCTGAAAAATCATTTCTAATTTTTCTTTTGGTTTCTCTGTTTTCAACTGTCTTGCTAAGCAAAGCACACCAATGATAAACTTACAAATAAATGTTTTTTTCTGTAACTTAAAACTTCTGTTTCAAAAGATTCCTTCCAGATATCACCACAGTATTCCAATCCACTGTTTCTCTTTTTCTTGTGGTATACAACTTCTATTGGGATGCCTCATCTACTTACAGAATCACTGAGCTTGCCACTTCTGATTCACTGTGCAAATATGACAGAAGTTTGCTGAATTTCCACTGCTCCTAGTTTTTCTGCTATGGATCTTCTGAAAAATGCCTATTATTTGAATTAGAAGAAGAGCTTTTAAGAAAGTTTTCAACTCCATTACAATTCCTGAAAGGTCAAGCACCAGAACTTCTACCCTTTCCACTTT